>NC_143584.1:202320797-202472435 GCF_048544385.1 Mastigoproctus giganteus | reverse complement strand
ATTAGAATTTGGGGAGTACACTGTGTACAGGAAGGATAGACAGGATAGGAAGGGGGGAGGGGTCATGCTTTTAGTTAAGAAACACAAAATCTAAGGAAGTGCAGCCAGTTGACGTGGGTGGACAGTGCATTGTCGAGTCAGTTTGGTGTGACATAAGCACTGGGAAGGCAAAATTGGGAGTAGGAGTGTGTTAAAGACCTAAGGACTCTGATGAGTATAACGAACAACTGTACAGAGAAACAGTGGGCCAGTTAATCAGATTGTCTTATAATGGGAGATTTGGGATTTCAATTTCCCAGATATTGACTGGAACTTGTAGGTTAGCATTAGCATTAGTAGAGGCATGTGATGCAAGAAAGCAAGCTTATTCAGCATCAGCCAAAAAAAAAAAAAAAAAAAACCACTACTCCCATTTCACCCCTCTGTTCGTTCGAAATACCTGTCCAGCTGAGCCTTAAATTTGTTTAAGCTATCAACTTCAACAACAAGCGATGGAAGTCTATTCCACAAACCAACTGCCCGCTGGCTAAAGGCAAATTTCTGCACATCTATCCGACATCCGTCCTTCCTCAATTTGAATTTATGCCCCCTCAGGTGATTATTCTGAACAAGAGGAAGAATCCCATCGGCATTGAGCATGCTCAAGCCATTCAAAGCCTTATACACCTCTATCAGATCACCTCGCCGATGCCTAGTCTCCAGGCTCTGTAATTTGCAAAACTTAAGCCTTTCTTCGTAACAGCAACCCTTTGTTCCTTTCACTAATCTTGTTGCCCTTCTCTGTACTCGTTCCTGCAGCTCTACATCCTACTTGAAATGAGGCCTCCAAACCTGTATACAGTACTCAAGGTGTGGCCTGACCAATGCCTTATATAAGGGAATAATCACATCCCTGTCCCTGCTAGAAACATTCCTGTATATAATTGACAAGACACCATGAGCTACTCTTGCAGCTCGTCTGCACTGCTCAGAGAACTTCATATCTGCCTGCACAATTACCCCCAGGTCCTTTTCATTCTCTACCACTGTCAGTGTAGTACCACAGAGTGGATACGTTGATCTGGGGTTACTGTTTCCCATATGTAGTACTTTACATTTGTCAATGTTAAACTTCATTTGCCACCTCTCAGCCCATCTGCTCAACCTTTCCAGATCCTGTTGCAGCAGCATAGCATCAGTAGTGTCCTTAACAACCCTGCCAACCTTTGTATCGTCTGCAAACTTGGACATTAAGCCTGATACACCATCATCAATATCATTTATAAATACAGAAAACAACAATGGACCCAACACTGAACCCTGAGGAACTCCACTAATAACATTAGTCCACGTTGAGCAGTGTCCATTGATTACCACACTCTGTCTTCTGCCACTCAACCATCCCTTTATCCATAGCAGCAATTTGCCTCCAATGCCACACTTCTCCAATTTGTGCAGCAGTCTTTCATGCGCAACAGTATCAAAAGCCTTTCTAAGATCCAAATATATAATATCAAAGTTATTCTCTGCATCCAGTTCTTTTGTGACTACATCATGGTATCCAATCAAATTGGTCAGACAAGACCTGCCCTTAACAAAACCATGCTGTGTCTGAGCTATAACTGAATTCTTGTCCAGATGATCCTGCAATGCTACTCACAGACTAGCAAGGCTTTTGTGGATTAATTGGATAATTGTTTTCTACAGCAGCAGCATGTTCTAGAGGTAACTAGATGGAGTAATACTCTTGATCTCATTATCAGTAGTGATTCTTCATGCATTGAGGATCTGCAGATAAAGGAACCGCTAGGTGGCAGTGATCACAGTGTGCTGATGTGGAATTTACTCAAAGAGGTAACTACCATCAGGGGTAAAGGGAAGGGTTTTTGCTTTTGTAAAGGTGGCGATGGTTGTCTGAGACAGTTTTTAATTCTATATAGTGGGCCCGACTGATGAAGTTACCAACAGCAGATTCAAAATGGGAAGCATTCAAAGAATTAATCTTGGAAGCTACTAGGCTTTTCATACCAACTAAAAAATATTATTCAGGGTTTAGGTGTAAATGGATGTCAGATGAACCAATGAGAGACATGTGGCAGAGAAGAAAAAAATGGTGGGATATATATAAATTAACAGGCGACAGTGAAGCCTATAGTAGATATAAGCTACTCTGTAATCAGGTCACAAAGGAAGTTAGGCACGCAAAGGCAGATTACAAGAATTCTTTGGCAAAGGATGCAAAGAAAAACAGCAAAGAGTTCTTTACTTATATAAACTCTAGAAGGAAGGAGATGAATCAGATTGGTACACAACTGTTGATGATCCTACTCGGGTAGCTAACAAACTGAATGAGTATTTTTCATCTATATTTACACATGAGCAGTTATTGAGGGAGGGAGAATACCAGAGGTATATTAAACTGTGGCAGTGAGCTAAATGATTTTGTAATAACTCAGAGCAAAGTAGAGGAGAAATTGTTGAAGAAAAACATAAGGCACTTGGGATGGATAGTTTCTATCCAGTTATAGTAAAGGAGGCAGCAAAGGAAGTAAGCAAACCCTTAACCATATTTATGAGAGTTTCCTTGGACTCAGGGGAGGTACCCATGGACTGGAGTTGTGCAAATGTGACCCCGATTCATAAAAGAGGATCAAAGGGTGACAAAAGTAATTGTAGACCTCTTAGTTTAACTTCTGTTCCAGGGAACGTAATGGAGGTACTGGTTAAAGAAGTACTGCAGGATCATCTAGACAAGACTTCAGTTTTAGTTAAGATACAGCATGGGTTTGTTAATAGGAAGTATTGAGTGACCAATTTGATTGGATACTATGATGTGGTCACAAAGGAACTGGATGCAAATAATAATTTTGATATTATATACTTCGATCTTAGGAAGGCTTTGGATACTGCTCTACGTGGACGACTGCCGTTCAAACTGGAGCAAAGTGGCATTGGAGGCAAATTGCTGCAATGGATAAAGGGATGGCTGAGTGGGAGAAGACATAGTGGTAATCAATGGACACTGCTCTTCATGGGCTAATGATATTAGTGGAGTCCCCATGGTTCAGTGTTGGGTCCATTGTTATTTTCTGGATTTATTAATGATACTGATGGTTGTATATCAGGCTTAATGTATAAGTCTGCAGACTATATGAAGGTTGGCAAGGTTGTTAATGGCACTAATGACAGTACACTACTGTAACAGGATCTACAAAAGTTGAACAGATGGGTTGATAGGTTGCAACTGAAGTGTAACATTGCAAATTGAAAGTACTGCATATGGGTAGCAGTAACCCCGGAGTCATGTATCAACTGTGTAGTACTACACTGAGGGTGGTAGAGAATGAAAAGGACCTCGGGGTAATTGTGCAGTCAGATATGAAGTTTTCTGAGCAGTGCAGACGATCTGCAAGAGTAGCTCATGGTGTCTTGTCAATGATATATAGGAATTTTTCAAGTAGGGAAAAGGAGGTGATATCACCTTGTATAAGCAATGGTCAGGCCACGCCTTGAGCACTGAATACAGGTCCGGAGGCCTCATTTTAGTAAGCATGTAGAGCTGCTGGAATGGGTACAGAGAAGGGCAATAAGATTAGTGAATGGAACAAATAGTTGCTCTTATGAAGAAAGGCTTAAGTTTTGCAAATTACAGTGTCTGGAATACTAGGCACCTGTGAGGTGATCTGATTGAAGTGGATAAGGCCTTGAATGGATTGCGCATGCTCAATGCTGATGGGATTATTCCTCTTGCCTAGATTTAATTGCCTGAGAGGGCATAAATTCAAATTGAGGAAAGACAGTTATAGAATAGATGTGCAGAAATTTGCTTTTAGCCAGCGGGTGTCTGATTGCTGGAACAAACTTCCATCTGTCGTAGAAGTTGATAGCTTAAATAGATTCAAGGCAGAACTAGACAAACATTTGGAGCAAATGGATGGGTGAAATGGGAAGTGGTGTTTTTTTTTTTTTTTTTTTTTTCCCTGATGCTGTGTAAGCTTCTTTCTTGCACCATATGCCTCTGCTAATGCTAAAAATGATAATAAGCAGCGCTTACTGTATATACACATTTTTTTTTTTTAAGAAACCCCAAACACAAAAGGTATTAGAACCTACAGTACTTAATACTACCGCATGTTGGTTGAAGGTTGAGAGGATAAATGAAAAAGAAGAAAAGTTGGTTTTGCATTCTGTGAGTTTCAAGTTTGGTAGTAAATGGATGTCGACCAGTTGTGGCACGTGTTTGCACTGGTTTGGAAGGGAAGGGGATTATAGAAGCCAATTTGGATGAATAGTGCCTATGGGAGTATCCACAGAAAAGGCATGCAACAGAAACAGAATGTTTATGAGGCAGAGAGTGTATAGACTTTGTAAGAGCTGGGTCATTAATTATCCTAACTAATTAACAGCCTTTTAAATGGAGTCTGAAAGCCTCAGGGAGGTTAATAAGGGGACACTGCCCCAGATGAGGGAACAATATTCTATGGTAGGGCAGACTTGAGATTTCTACAGAGTGCATAGCTGAAGTGAAGAAAAGTAATACAAAGAGCAAAAGAGAAAACTCAGTTTTTTATATGTGCTGATAAAGCAATATTAGTGATGTGCTTATGCCAACAGAGATTAGAAGTCAGGGTAATCCATAATAGAGATAGGTGATCTTGTCTAGAAATTGGACTGTCATCATTTATAAGTAGAAGAGCCAAAGAATCCTTTTTGTGTTGTAAGAGAGGATTGAGTTTTAGAAGGATTTAAATTAACTAAGTTATATTTGCCCCACTGGAGAATTACTTGGAGATCAGTATTTAAGGAATTGGTAGTGGACCTTTGAGAAGTTTAAGCTTTTTGTGCAAAAGAAGGTTTCTCAAACTGGAGGGTGGAATGCAATGTGCTATCATCAGCAAAACTATAGATAGGACCAACTAATGGAAGAAGATCATTAATATACAAAAGGAAAAGAGTAGGAGAAAGGCTGAACCTTGGGTAACACCTGAATTAGTGGAGACATTAGAAGACAATGAATCGTCTACCGTCACCCACAGTGAGCAATAAGAGAGAAAACTGGATATTACCCAATTACAAAAAACAGTTGGCAAACCATAGGATGGAAGCTTATTTAGACCTTTATGCCAAACATGATCAAAAGTCTCTGAAATATCAAGCATACTGGGATCATATGAGTTTCACTAATCTTTTCCCTTGAATTTGCCCACAGATAGATAATATAAACCATTATATCACCAGTGGATCAACACTGATGGAATAAATATTGGAGATCACTGATCAGAAGACTTTTAGACAGTTTAGGTGTTGGTGATTAATGGATTTTTACATTACATTGGAAAGAGTAGAAGTAATTGCAATGGGACAATAATTAGCTGGGAGAAATTTGTCACCCATTTTTAGGAACTCACTGGATATGAGCACATTTCCAAGCAAAAGGAAATATACCAGTGGAATAAAAAGTTGTAAAAAGGTGACACAAAACAAGGGTAAGCTCAGGGGCACAGGTTTTGAGAACAAGTGGAGGAATACCATCAGAACCAGGTGTCTTCTTGGCATCAAGATTCTTCCAAATTTTTATGACATCCTTTTGATGAAAGACTACAGAAGGCATTGAGTGGAGTGTACTGGGGATGTAGGAGTTGATTCACCATGATCATCAATATAAGAGTTATAAGAAAAGTAGAATGTAATTAAGACAGCATTATCTTTAGCTGAGATCATAATAGAACCATCAGGTTTTAACAGAGGTGGAAGCAGAGAAGGGCAAAAGTTGTGGCCAACAGTTCTGGCAAGAGACTAGAATGCTTGACTACTGTTCAGACAAGAAGAAAGTTTTTTATTCTTAGCATGTTAAAAATAGAGTTTGGACTGATTAAAACCTGATTTATTTACAATTATTGTGAGCTTTGGTAGGCAGAAAATGAAGCTGAAGATCTGGGTGCAAACCAATTCAAGATAAGAATGTTTGATAAATGTGCTAAGGCTATTCAAAGTATGAACGTTGTGATATGCAACAATCTTACTGCAAACAATGTTTTAGAGCTGTACCCTTGAAATACAGAAAGATTGGCTCTCACTATGATCCCATCATAAACTAAAAAGACATCAATCATACTGCATCATGGAAGAGATGGAGGGCTGCCAGTTTTGTTCTGGAGACTAAACATGGGTTTCACTATTTCAAGCTTCCAAAAACTTTTGTTTTGTTTTGTTTTAGGTAATTTTATAATTTTCTTTATCATTACTGTTTTATAATAATATCAATGAATGTTGTAAGCAGGGCCATGGTGATTATCCAGCTGTATAAGGAAATGGCCAGGTTGCATCTTGAGTACTGCAAACAGGTCTGGAAACCACATTTTAGGATGGAGGTGGATGATTAGTCAGGGGCACAAAAAGATATTCTTACCAAGAAAGAGTTACATATTGCAGCATCTGGAAGCTAAGGATCTGCAAGGAGACCAGATTGAAATCTTTAAGGCTTTAAATGGATTCAGTAAACTAAATGCAGTTGGCATCCTTACTTTTTCAGGTTGGCACACATAAGGGGATATAAATTTCAACTGAAGAAGGATAATTACAGGATAGAGATGCAAAAATTTGCTTTCAGCTAGAGAGAAACTGACTGTTGAAATACTTGGACAACTTTCCATCTGACGTTGTGAAGGTAAATAGTTTGAATAAGCCGACCGGGCTAGCCGGGTGGGTAAAGTGCCTACCTGGCAACCCAAAGGTCGCGGGTTCGAATCAACTAACAAAAACAAAAAAAAAAAAAGTTTGAATAAATTTAAGGAAGGATTAGATACATTATTGTTGGGGATGAATACGCGATGTGGGTAGTGTTTTTTTTTAAAGCTTACTTCCTCACATCATTTGCTACTACTAACAATAAAAACTAAGTTACACTAAAATGCAAGTAAATTTAGAGCAAAAACCTTAGATATATATAAGAGGTATAAAACATTATTTTACAAGTGGGGCAATAGCCTCAGTTTTGTATGTAGCAACAAGCTACATAAAAAACTATATTTGCTCACAGCTATACAAAACTGAAGCTACTGTCCTACCACAACAACAATATTCTACAATGTAATGATAAAGAGAAATCCAATATGCACCTGCTGTTGTCTCATATTTTGTAGAATTAGAGAAGTCTGCTGATATGTAGCACTTGATGTTGCAATCATTCTTTCAAGGTCTGGTGGAATAGGTTTATTTTGAGCAATAAGCTGAAAAAAAGAGTTTCAATTATGAGTCAATATGGGAAACTAACCAAAATCTAATAATCAGGGCCATTGCTGATAGTGTTTTTAACATTGTTTTATCATTTTTGTTTTTATTACTAACTCAATCACATGCAATACACTAAACTAAAAAAGAAGAGACACTGACAGATATAATCACATCCTATATTAATCAATAATTTTATTTTAAATGTAATGGAACACTGAAGGAAATCTAGCTATAGTAGTCAGAATATTCAGCAGGTAGCTAACTGTAGAGCTAATAAAATGAACAAATGTCTGCAAATTTTATATCGGTGTTAGACTTCTACTGCTGGTTGACAATAAAAAATGGCAGAAAGTGGAACAACTAAAATACAATCAAAAGAAAGAGTATGGGCGTAAAATATATTTTAACTACATATTTTATTTAAGGTCTAGTCTGAATGAACAAATTTATAACCAGACTATCTGCAGTCAGAAACAGTGGAATAAACAAATCTTCAATCTGATGTAACACTACTGGCTGAATCAGATTGAAGGCAATCTTATCTTTCTTTAAGCATTAGGTGCTATAAATCAGTGACAAATCTGAGAATGACTTTTCTGAGAACAAATTGCCAATTGTTGAAAAATTTCCATTCACCCAGATAATCTTGACAAAATTAGTGACAGGATGGAGGAGACAGATTGGTGAAGTTCATCTTCTTTACTCCATTACAACCCTGATCTTACAATTCATGGATCAGAATGTGACTACTAACTGCACTTTCAGAAGTTTAGGGCTATCCAAAGCCCTCAACTTCTAAAACCATTACTGCCATATAATCACATCAGCTAAATGTTTGGAGGACAGTGATGGAGAAAACAAACCCACTTTAAAGAAATTTTGAAAAGGCTCCAACTTCAGAATGTGATTGATAACTCTGCTGAATGCTACACAACAACGAGATCCTCCAACAACCACGGAAAATATGCCTCAGAAAAGGCTAGGAAACTTTAGATTCCTCTTAGGAGGATGATACCGTCAACGATCCACAGCAGCCTTCAGCTTTTTTTTAAGTACCTGACATGTTAAAGGACGATACTACAAGGAGTAAATTGTTAACTAGTCTTTTTTTTTTTTCTCAGATAAATAAACTAAAAAGAGTTTAGTGATCAAGTTTATGGCTTCTGTGAAACCAATTATCATTACAATATCTTTTGCACTTTTAAAGAACTGATTAATGATGAATATTAATGAATATTAATGGCCCATCGTATGGAGTGAATTGGAATGCCATTCCAGAATAATCACAAATTACAAGTCTTCTGCATGAAAACTGTTAGGAATTTGACATATTCATGTTAACTTCTGTGGACTTAAAAAGTCAGTATACCATGTTCATTGGAGATCAATCAATTGGAGTGAGAAGAGTTTGTGAATTCATTAACACGTAACTTGGTTTTACATATATTGAAAATAATTATTCATATATTTCATTCAGTAATAAAATATTTTTGAAATGTTGACAATATTAAAGGATATTTTCGAACACGTGTTGTTAAGTTAGTACTATGATTATAAGTTTAAAATGCTTTTAATACAATATATATGAATGAGGCAATCTTACCTAGCGGTATGCTAGGTTCTCTGACCAACTTGTCTGCTTCATCTTTCAAAGAATAAAGACGGCTGAACATGGTTAAAATTTGATAGGAAGGCATCAGCAATGCCATAATGTGCAATACAGATCATGCTAATAGACAACACGTTACATTATACAATACATTTAAGAAGCTTATGCTAGAAGAATGGTTAAATACATAGGAAGCCCTAGAGGTAAGAAACTTAAATTATGACTATGGTGAAAGGAACACAAACCAATGTACACTGAGTGGACAGAAATCATGGGATACCTACGTAGTAACAGGTAGACCCACCTTTAGCCCGGATAACGGCAGTCACACAGCGAGGCATTCAGTCCACAAAAGTGCTCCAGGGGTATTTCCATCCATGCTTGCTGCACCACAGACCATAACTCTTGCATTCCTGGGTGGAGGATCCAAAGCTCGAACGGACCTTTCCACAGCATCCCAAAAATGCTCCACAGAGTTTATGTCCAGTGAACAGTCAGGCCATTCCATGGTGGTAAAATCTGCAGAATGCACTTTGAACCATGTTCTAGTCACCACACCTCAGCGGAGGTACATTGTCCTGCTGTAAGAGTCCATTGCACTGTGGGTGCATGATAGTAGTAGCATGTGATGCAAGAAAGCAAGTGTATGAGCTTATGCAGCATCAGCAAAAAAAAAAAAAATCGCACCATTCCCTCCAAATGCCTGTCCAGTTCCTCCTTAAATTTATTTAACCTATCAACTTCCACGACAGATGGAAGTTTGTTCCAGCAATTAACCACCCGCTGGCTAAAGGCAAATTTCCGCACATCTATTCTACATCTGTCTTTTCTTAATTTGAATTTATGCCCCCTTAGGTTCGTAATCTGAACAAGTGGAAGGAACCCACCAGAATTCAATGTGCTCAACCCATTCAAGGACTTATACACCTCAATCAGATCACCGCGCAGGTGCCTAGTCCCCAGCCACTGCAATTTGCAGAACTTAAGCCTCTCTTGGTAAGAGGATCCCTTCATTCCCCTCACCAATCTTGTTGCCCTTCTCTGTACACGCTCAAGCAAATCTACATCCTTCCTAAAATGAAGCCTCCAGACCTGTACGCAGTATTCAAGGCGTGGCCTGACCATTGACTTTTATACAGAGGGACAATCACCTCCTTTTCCCTGCTAGCAAAATTCCTATATATCATTGACAAAATCCCATGACCTGCCCTGGCAGCCTGTCTGCATTGTTCAGAAAACTTCATATCTGGCTGCACAATTAGTCCCATGTCTTTTCCATTTTCTACCACCTTAAGTGCAGTACTACATAGCTGGTACGTTTCTCTGGGGTTACTTCTACCCATACGCAGTACTTTGCATTTGTCAAGGTTAAACTTCAGTTGCCACTTCTTAGCCCATCTGCCCAAATTATCTAGATCCTGTTGCAGTAGCACACTCCTATTATTGTCATTAACAACCCTCCCAACCTTTGTATCATCTGTAAACTTCGACACTAAGCCTGATATACCTTCATCAATATCATTGATAAATATACAAAACAACAGAGGACCCAACACCGAACCTGGTGGGACTCCACTAATAACATTAGTCCACGAAAAGCAGCACCCATTAATTACTACCCTCTGTCTTCTCCCACTCAACCATCCTTTTATCCATTGTAGCAACTTACCCTTAATACCATTCTGCTCCAATTTGTACAATAATCTTCCATGCGCAACGGTGTCAAAAGCTTTCCTGAAATCCAAATATGTGATATGAAAATTATTTTTTGCATCCAGTTCCTTTGTAACCACATCATTATATCCTATCGAATTTGTCAGACAAGACGTTCCCTTAACAAACCCAATGCTGTGTCTGAATTATTGCTGTAGTTTTGTCTAGATGATCCTGCAATGCATCTTTAACCACTGACTGCATTATTTTATCCAGAACAGAAGTTAAACTGGTCTGTAATTACCTGTGTCACCCTTTGATCCCCCTCTGTGAATTGGGGATACATTTGCACATCTCCAGTCCGTGGGGACCACCCCTGAGTCCAAGGATGCTCTCATAATTATGGCTAAGGGTTTGCTTAGTTGCTTTGCTGCTTCCTTTAATATAACTGGATAGATCCCACCACTCCAGGTGCCTTTCTTATGTTTAACTTCAACAATTTCTCCTCCACTTTGCTCTCAGTTATTACAAAATCATTAAGTACCCTGCTACAATTTGATAACCTTCTGCCATTTTCAAACCTTAATAACTCCTCATGTGTGAATGTAGATGCAAAATACTCATTCAGTTTATTTGCTATCTCAGCAGGATCATCAACAGTCGAACCATTGATATCACAAGTGGACAAATCAGATTCATTCCTTTCCTTTTAGAGTTTATATAAGTAAAGAAATCCTTGCTGTTTTTCTTAGCATTCTTTGCCAAAGATTTCTCGTAATCTGCCTTCGCCTGCCTAACCTCCTTTGTGACCTATTACAGACTAGCTTATATCTGCCATAAGCTTCTGAGTCACTTGATAATTTATATGCATCCCATGCATTTTTCTTCTCTGTCATGAGTCTCATTAGTTCATTTGATAACCATTTAGGCCTAAACCTCGAACAATATTTCTTAATAGGTATGAAACTTTTAGTAGCATCCACGATTAATTCCTTGACTGCTTCCCACTTAGAATTTACTGTTGGTAACATCGTCAGTTGATCCCACTGTACAGAATTTAAAAACTGTCTGAGCATGATGGGATGCAAATGGTCTGCAAGGATAGACACGTAACCTGGACCATTCAGATATGCATCTAGAAGTAACAGATGTCCCAATTTGTGCCACTCGAACATGCTCCAGACCATTACCGACCATTCCAGACCAGTAAGGCTCGTGGAGTTGATGGAATATATCCTATAATCTTAAGGGAGGCAGCAAGCGAGTGCACTGAACCATTGAGGCTAATTATGTGAGATCACTAGACTCTGGGGTGATTCCCTTGGATTGGAAAAGTGCAAACGTATCTCCCATACATAAGGGTGGCTCTAAAAGTGAAGTTGGAAATTATCAACCTGTCAGTCTGACTTCAGTAGTAGGGAAAATCATGGAGGCAATGATCAAGGGTGGAATTCAGGATCATTTGGATCGAATTGAAATTCTCAAGGATACTCAGCATGGTTTTGTAAAGGGAAAATCATGTTTAACAAATCTGGTTCGCTATTTTGAAAGGGTCACTCACGAGCTGGATTTAGGGAATAATTTCGACATTGTTTATTTAGGTTTCAGCAAAGCTTTTGACTCAGTCCCACACGAGCGGTTGCTTTGTAAGCTGGAACAGGTTGGAATCACTGGGAAAATCCTTAGATGGCTTCAGGGCAGGAGGCAGAGAATTGTGATAGATGGCAATTCCTCAGATTGGGTTGATATAAGAAGTGGGGGTTCCCCAAGGATCAGTATTAGGACCATTGTTGTTTTTAATTTTCATAAACGACATTGATGAAGGGATAGAGGGCGTGATGTCTAAATTTGCAGATGATGTTAAAATTGGTGAGTAGTTAATGATCACTGTCAAGCTGAACTTCTTCAGAGAGACCTAGATAGACTTCAGGAATGGTCAGTAAAATGGCAGCTATGCTTTAATCCAACAAAGTGTAAGGTATTACACCTGGGAAACAGTAATCCCAAAATAACTTCTTCACTTGGTGGAGTTCAACTAAACCCATTACTGGAGGAAAGGGACTTGGGTGTTACGATACGGTCAGACATGAAATTCTCTGAGCATTGTAAACAGGTTGCAAGGAAGGCCCATGGTGTCCTTTAGCATTAGCATTAGTAGAGGCATTTGATGCAAGAAAGCAAGCTTATGCAGCATCAGCCAAAAAAAAAAAAAAAAACCACTTCCACTTCACCCCTCTGTTCATTCAAAATACCTGTCCAGCTGAGCCTTAAACTTATTTAGGCTATCAACTTCCACGACAAGGGATGGAAGTCTGTTCCACCAACCAACCACGCTGGCTAAAGGCAAATTTCCGCACGTCTATCCTACATCTGTCTTTCCTCAATTTGAATTTATGCCCTCTCAGGTGATTATTCTGAGTGAGA
This sequence comes from Mastigoproctus giganteus, assembly GCF_048544385.1. NCBI lineage: Eukaryota > Metazoa > Arthropoda > Arachnida > Uropygi > Thelyphonidae > Mastigoproctus > Mastigoproctus giganteus. The sequence continues at coordinate 202,459,537 of NC_143584.1, read as the reverse complement.
GGAAGAATCCCATCAGTATTGAGCATGCTCAAACCATTCAAGGCTTTATACACCTCTATCAGATCACCTCGCTGGTGCCTAGTCTCCAGACACTGTAATTTGCAAAACTTAAGCCTTTCTTCGTAAGAGCACCCCTTTGTTCCATTCACTAATCTTGTTGCCCTTCTCTGTACTCGTTCCAGCAGCTCTACATCCTTCTTGAAATGAGGCCTCCAGACCTGAATACAGTACTGTAGGTGTGGCCTGACCATTGCCTTATACAAGGGAATAATCACCTCCTTATCCCTGCTAGAAAAATTCCTATACAGCAGGCCCCCGTTATAACGCGGTTCGCTTTACGCTGATTCGCTATAACGCTGTTCTTACATTATAACCCGTATCTGACTATAACGCTATCAAAACTCACTGTAACGCTATTTTACTAGCATACAGATTGAATTTTTGGCAAATCCGTCTTCAGTCCAGTCTGTTTTGAGCCTTTTTTTTTTTTTTTTTTTTTTTTTTGGCAAAAGGAGAAAATAGCCACCATGAAATTAACTACAGTAATTATTTTTTATAATTTCTACTCTATGTACAAAATTGAAACTTTCAATATGCTCTTATTTTCTTGGTGTGGATAGTTTCAAGGGAGAAATTCTTTTTTAGTACTTAAGTTGAAAAAATTTACCATCCAGTGTCATATGTTGTTACGAAGTCTGCATTTTCTGTTCTGACCTGTAATAGAAAGATACTAAAAATAGATTTACTCCCTATCTCTTCTTTTGTTTTACTGTGGGAACTATAACTTGCGAAATGTTTTTCACACAATCAATCCCATGAGTGCTAAATGCGGGGCTGTTTCTTGTACAGTATTCTCTTGTCTTCTGAACTCCTCTGACCTTGTGGTTACCCGAAGTACATAAAATTTGTTTGTTTTACTGTTTTGGAAATTCCATAAACATTCTCCATGAGTCACACCATAATTGATTTACGTACTTTTCCTGCAATAAACAACCATTTGATTTTACTGCACGGTAAAATCGAACTTTTCAGATAAATAAAACATTTGTCACCGTCTTCAGCTCACTTGCCAGAGGAATTCTAGATATCATTCAGTGCATACAGTGTTAGACATACAGACAGTTCACTGTACTCGAACATCGTATCACAATCAGTGCAACGCAGTTACATTTGCAGAGAGTTAAGGCGGATAAGAATGAAAAAGCAACAATGTCTGGACACGGTGCAAAGATTGGAAAGGTAAGAAAAACATTGAGTTTGAAAATTAAATTAGACGTTTTGAAGAGAATTGATTCCGGTCAAAGACAAGTGGATGTGTGCAATAATTTAGGACTGGCAGGTTCAACTGTAAGAACAATCATAAAAAATAAAGAATCAATTTTAGCAGCTGGAAAAACAGCTGTTCCCCTGCAGGCAACTAAATTGACCAGGGCTAGGCCGGCTATTATGATTGAAATGGAGAAACTTCTACATAATTTTATTGAAGACAACATTCAATGTAGAATTCCTTTAAGTTCAATTATTATTAAAGAAAAAGCGAAGATCCTATATGAAGATTTAAAGGAAGCTCACCCCGAAAAAAATGTGGAACCATTTAACGCTAGTAAGGGCTGGTTTCATAGATTTAGAAAGCGCTATAACCTGCACAACGTAGCAATACAGGGAGAAGCTGCAAGTACAGATCAACAAGGGGCCGTAACTTTCAAAAAAGAATTTGTTAAAATTATTGAAGAGGGATGTTATACTGCTCAACAAGTTTTTAACATAGATGAAACAGGTCTTTTTTGGAAACGAATGCCTAAAAGAAGTTTCATATCAAAAGAAGTAAAAAACATACCATGCTTCAAAGCGGCGAAGGATCGGTTAACTTTGTTGTTGGGTGGTAACGCTGCGGGTTTTTTTAAATTAAAACCCCTTTTAGTTTACCATTCCGAAAATCCAAGGGCTCTTAAAGGTTTAGCTAAATCAAACCTACCTGTAATCTGGAAGGCTAATAAAAAAGCTTGGGTAACCAGGCCGCTTTTCATTGATTGGTATGCTGAGTTCTTCTGTCCTGCAGTGGAAAAATATTGTGCAAAAAATAACATTGGTTATAAAGCTATTCTAATCATGGACAATGCGCCAGGACACCCAAGCAAAGAGAGCTTAGAAGACTTGAACAATCACATAAAAGTTTTTTACATGCCTCCAAACACTACGTCTCTGATCCAACCAATGGACCAAGGAGTAATTGCAACACTTAAAGCATACTACATAAGGAACACCTTTTCCCAAGCTATTAAAGCCATCAACACTGAAAATGTACCGAGCTTAAAGGAGTTTTGGAAATCCTATAACATTAAAACTGCCATCTACAACATTTCAAGTGCCTGGGATGAAGTGACTCAGAAAACCATGAATGGAGTGTGGAGGAAAGTTTGGAAAAATTGCATAAAGCATTCCCAGGAACCTGATGATTCCGTTGAAAATTTTAAAACACAAATTGTTGAGCTCGGAAAAGAAGCAGGATTACACGAAATTAATGAAGACATCGTACAAGAGATGATTGACAACGACAGGGATGGCCTCTCTAATGAAGAACTAATGGAAATTATAAAAGAACAAGAGCTTGCTATTGAGGGAGATGATGATCAAGATACTATAGATGAAGAACCGATGAAGTCGCTGACTGCAAAAGGACTTAGTGAAGCTTTTGAACACTTCGAAAAAATGTGTGATTATTTCCGGGAGAACGACCCTGACATGCAACGAAGTGCCAAGGTAATAAGAAATTTGAAGAAAGAAATGAATCCCTACATGATGTTGTACAATGAGAGGAAGAGGGCCAAAGCACAACCCAAAATTGACACATTTTTCAGTCCAAAGATACGAAAACTCGAGAGCACAGGGCCATCGAATTAATAAATTCATGATTTTCGTTAGTTAATTACCTCATAATTATATGTGTATATAATGTAGAATATTTTATATGTACAAAATTTTGAATATTAAATATTTTTAATCGACATTGGTGCATATTTTCACTACCATTTATTACTGATTAGAAAATATCCTATGGAATAGACCGCAACTCACAAATACATATGTTACCTTATGGGAATATGGCGCTCGCTTAGCGCGGATTGACTTAGCGCTCTGTTTTCCCGGAACGAACTATCAGCGTTAAGCGGGGGTCACCTGTATATCATTGACAATACACCATGAGCTACTTTTGCAGCCCGTCTGCACTGCTCAGAGAACTTCATATCTGCCTACACAACCACCACCAGGTCCCTTTCATTCTCTACCACTGTCAGTGTAGTACCACAGAGTTGATACGTTGCTCTGGGGTTGCTGTTTCCCATGTGTAGTACTTTACATTTGTCAATGTTAAACTTCATTTGCCACCTCTCAGCCCATCTGCTCAACCTTTCCAGATCCTGTTGCAGCAGCATAGTGTCAGTAATGTCCTTGACAACCCTGCCTACCTTTGTATCGTCTGCAAACTTCGACATTAAGCTTGATATACCATCATCAATATCATTTATAAATACAGAAAACAATAATGGGCCCAACACTGAGCCCTGAGGGACTCCACTAATAACATTAGTCCACGACGAGCAGTGTCCATTGATTACCTGTCCTATCGATGATCTATCGAACTTTTGCAAGTAGAGATAGGGACGTGATAATCCCATTACGTTAGACCACACTTGGAATACTGTGTTCAAGTATGGAGACCGCACCTAAAGAAAGACATCGAGCTTATTGAAAGGGTGCAAAGACAGGTAACTCGCCTTGTGAGATCGGCAAAAGGGCGTCCTTATGAAGAAAGACTTCGAATATGTGGGTTGCAGAGTTTGGAAACTAGACACCTTAGAGGACATTTGATTGAGGTGTTTAAGGCTCTAAGAGGGATCAGTAAAATGGATGAGGACGAAATTTTCAAGATTATAAATGATACTAGAACTAGGGGACAAAAATTCAAGTCATGGGGGGAAATGTTTAGATTGGACTGCAGGAAGTTTTATTTTAGCCAGCAAGTTATAAATTACTGGAATAAGTTGCCTTCATGGGTGGTAGAGGCCGACAGTTTGGGGAAATTCAAAGGCCATCTGGATAGTACCTTCGGGTAAGGGAAGCGCATAGGATGATAGGTTTAATTTCCCTTTTTTTTTTATTAATTATTATTATTTATTTTTTTGTTTTTATCATTGTTTTGTTCGGATATTTTTATTATTTTTTTTTTTGGCTGGTGCAGCATAAGCCATAGGCTTTCTTGCACCATGCAGCCATTACTAATACTAATACTAATCCACCTGCCTGAACAGTTCCTTGTTGACAAGGCAGGGGAAATAGCTTCGTGCAGTTTCTGTCAGATACGCAACCTCCCATCTGCTTGAAATAACTGGAAATGGGACTCATCGGACCAGGAGACCCGTCTCCAATCATCCAGGGTCCAGTGTCAATGTTCTTTTGCCCAGTTGAGGTGTAGAGTCCTGTGCCATGGTGTTAGCAATGGGACTCTGGTGGTTAGGCAGCTCCCATAACTATTGCGGCTAACGATTGACTAATGGTCTTCGTGGAGACATTTCTGGCACTTCCATCGTTGAAGTCGGTGGTGATTTGTGCCACTGTCGCTCTCTGGTTGGCTGAAACAATGCAAGATGGCCACGTTCATCTACCACCTTTCTCTGCCCACAATTAGATGTTATTAATGAAATGGCATATTCCCGATACGCTTTTGATACTGTTGAACGGGGATACTGCAATTTCTGTACCATCTCTGATATAGAGTGACCCATGTGTCGGGCACCTACTATCATCCTTCTTTCAAAGTCGGTTAACTGATGTTTATCCATACTGACATTGAATTACTGTCTACGTGAATGCAATGATGCAGTGTACCGATATAATCTGCCAAGCGGTGGGTTCGTCCACTAGCGAGAGGGGTGACAGCATAGGGTTAACCAGGAACCCCATAAATTCTGTCCTTTCAGTATACATACGATTAAAGGATTCAGGATATTGTTGTTGATGGGAGACAGCAATAACTCTGATAATAGGATACTTTATATTGAAGACAGTAAGGAAGCCAAAGGTTTGTTCACATATTTTTTTCTGGGAAAAAAAAAAAAAAACTACGTGAATGCAATGATGCAGTGTACCGATATAATCTGCCAAGCGGTGGGTTCGTCCACTAGCGAGAGGGGTGACAGCATAGGGTTAACCAGGAACCCCATAAATTCTGTCCTTTCAGTATACATACGATTAAAGGATTCAGGATATTGTTGTTGATGGGAGACAGCAATAACTCTGATAATAGGATACTTTATATTGAAGACAGTAAGGAAGCCAAAGGTTTGTTCACATATTTTTTTCTGGGAAAAAAAAAAAAAAACAAAAAAAACCCCATTACAGTAAGTGTCAACAAAATAAGCTCTATCATGTGTATCAGCAAAACTTCTGATTGTTTGGCAGATGTCATCATGCAATGATTTGTAATCAAAAAGTTCATACCCTGACTAGCTAAAACATCAGTAGGAAGATGCTGTTTTTAATATATTGTCTACATATTCAGCCATCTGAACGTGTCTAAGGACTCTGCACGATGGGTTCCAAGATTGCTGATGCCTTTGCAGAAGTAATGTCGAATGCAATGCTCTTGCCAACTGTTGGATTTGTGTAATGTGGATTTGAGAACTTTTTGATTGGTTGGTGACAAATGTTGGATGTACCCTGCTTTGATTTGTCTCAGGAAGTCATAAATGAAGTGAAATCGTGGTTTTAGGCAAAAAGTGCAGACTTCTATAATCAAGGCATTAAACAACTGATCCATAGATGGGAGAAATGTGTTATTATACATGGAGGGTACATAGAAAAGGATTAAAGTTCCAGTGAAGTTTCACCTTTCTAAGGCTATTATTTCTACGTAAGGGTATGAACTTTTTGATACCCCCTTGTAAAATAATATCTTTTCGAATATTCTAGAAAGATTGTTGATGGTCTGTTAATTAATAGAAAAAAGTTAGCAGGGCAGCAAAGCCATATTTTGGTAGGAAAAAATGGGAAAAGCAGGATGATTTCTGTATGTATTTTAATTATATGTAATATAATTTGTGGGTGGTAGATGACTCTCATCAAATGGTGCAATACCACCACTTTGCTTACTGGAGGCTTGAAGTGGCAGAACCCACGTTTAGTCTCCAGAGAAAAGATCCGGTAAACCCTACCTCATCTCTTCCATCAAGCAGAATGATTGATGTCTTTTGAGATTATGATGTGACATCATGGCGAGATCAAATCTTCCTTATATTTTGTGGGTACAGGTCTAAAACAGTCTTTGCAGGCTGGCCATTATTCAGTACAATGCACTGAACCTATCAGTAACTCTCTAGGAGGTTTCCGGATCAGCTAGTGTATAATCTCGCTGCCTCTACTTTGCCAGATAGTGACTAGTGTGTATGTGGGGGAGTACATTGTTGAGGCCACATTATGTCAAGGAGTTGGGTAAATTCTTACCATGTGTATGCCATATCCAAAAATTTCATTACTTCATACAGCATCTCCACTGCCACCTTACTCTGAAAACATCATGAATTGTCAAACCAACAGAAAAAACTGATCTGCGAAAAGATCTAAACCTTTCAAACACTTCCTTGTTCATTTCATACAACATATATGTGGTCTCAGTTCTAATCTCAATATGTCCATTTCCACTTACAGTTTGCCAAACCCCATGTGCTTTTTCTGAGAGAATCTCAGTTATCGGTTGATGCAACCACTGCTCATCTCATTGGTCTGAAATATTCACTGTACGATTCCTTTCGCTTCAAAGGTGGTACTTATGCATATGACTGTTCTCATATTCCCTGTCAGGGACTCAGTAATTTAGAATCTCCTCTTTTTGATCTTTGGCATAAAACCACATTCAGTCAAATTAATCTGTTGTCTCTATCATTCTCCCAACTCCACTAATCACTTGGACTTTCTCTCTTTGAAACTTGACTTTCTCCAGTCCAACTTTCCTAACAGTGAAGTAATTTCCCTTGCTGATTTTAATGTTCACAACTCCAGGTGGCTTCCATTTTCCAGTCACACAGAACGAGCTAATCGGAATCAATTACTAATGATCTCGCACAAATTATTTACCTACTAAAATATCAGACAATTCTAACCGCACAGCCAACACGCTTGATCTTTTTCTCAAAAACAACCCTTCTAAGTATATGGTCAAGGTGAATGGTTCTCTAGGCACCTCAGTTCACAACTTGGTGATGGTCTCTTCTACAATGGAGTCTTTCCCTTGTGGCCTCCTCAGCTAAAGATAAAGCCAACTTACTAACATCCTACTTTTGTTCTAAATCTTGTATTGAAGATTTTTGTAAACCACTTCCTATCATTCCCAGCATACTCCACTCAATGTGCCTTCCATAGTCTTTCATCAAAAGGATGTCAGAAGAATTTTGAAAAATCTTGATATTTCACTTGTTCTTAATATCTGTGCTCCTGAGTTACTCCTGTGTTGACTTTTTACAATTTCTTGTAAAAGAAATTGTAAAAAGTCAACACCTTCAAGAATATCAAGAATTTTGAAAAATCTTGATATTTCACTTGTTCTTAATATCTGTGCTGCTGAGTTACTCCTGTGTTGACTTTTTACAATTTCTTATTCCATTGTTGTTTTTCCTTCTGCCTGGAAATTTGCTCATATCCAGGCAGTTCCTACAAAGGGTGACAAATCTCTCCCATCCAATTATTGTTCCATTGCCTCTACTTGTAGTAGTAGTAGTAATAGTAGTAGTAGCAGTGGCATGTGATGCAAGAAAGCAAGTGTATGAGCTTATGCAGCATCAGCCAAAAAAAAAAAAAAAAAAATCACACCATTCCCTCCAAATGCCTGTCCAGTTCCTCCTTAAATTTATTCAACCTATCAACTTCCACAACGACAGATGGAAGTTTGTTCCAGCAATTAACCACCCGCTGGCTAAAGGCAAATTTCCGCACATCTATTCTACATCTGTCTTTTCTTAATTTGAATTTATGCCCCCTTAGGTTCGTAATCCGAACAAGTTGAAGGATCCCATCAGAATTCAGCGTGCTCAACCCATTCAAGGCCTTATACACCTCAGTCAGATCACCGCGCAGGTGCCTAGTCTCCAGCCACTGCAATTTGCAGCACTTAAACCTCTCTTGGTAAGAAGATCCCTTCATTCCCCTCACCAATCTTGTTGACCTTCTCTGTACACACACTCAAGAAATCTACATCCTTCCTAAAATGAGGCCTCCAGACCTGTACGCAGTACTCAAGGCATGGCCTGACCATTGCCTTATACAGAGGGATAATCATCTCCTTTTCCCTGCTAGCAAAATTCCTATATATCATTGACAAAATCCCATGACCTGCCCTGGCAGCCTGTCTGCATTGCTCAGAAAACTTCATATCTGACTGCACAATTACTCCCAGGTCTTTTTCATTTTCTACCACCTTAAGTGTAGTACCACACAGTTGGTACGTTTCTCTGAGGTTACTTCTACCCATATGCAGTACTTTGCATTTGTCAAGGTTAAACTTCAGTTGCCACTTCTTAGCCCATCTGCCAAAATTATCTAGATCCTGTTGCAGTAGCACACTGCCATTACTGTCATTAACAACCCTGCCAACCTTTGTATCATCTGCAACCTTCGACACTAAGTCTGATATACCTTCATCAATATCATTGATAAATATACAAAACAACAGTGGACCTAACACCGAACCCTGTGGGACTCCACTAATAACATTAGTCCAAGAAGAGCAGCACCCATTGATTACCACCCTCTACCTTCTCCCACTTAACCATCCTTTTATCCATTGTAGCAACTTACCCTTAATACCATTCTGCTCCAATTTGTACAATAGTCTTCCATGTGCAACAGTGTCAAAAGCTTTCCTGAAATCCAAATATATGATATCAAAATTATTTTTTTGCATCCAGTTCCTTTGTAACCACATCACAATATCGTTCCAAAGTAATGTAAAACTCCCTTAATTGCCAACTCCTACACTATCTCAAAACCTTCCATATAATCAATGATCACCAATAAGTATTCTGTCAGTGTCAATTCACCTAACGATATGCCAGTTTATATTATCCATTTATGGACAAATTCAATGGAAAAGTTTGTGAAACTCAAGCAGTTGCTCTTGACATTTCAAAAACTTTAGATTGTGTGTGACATAAAGATCTAAACAAACTTTCATCTTATGGTTGCCGATTATTTTTTGCAATTGGGTATCCAGTTTTCTCTTTTGATGACAGACGGCAGAGAATGATATATGCCTCTCTGCCTTCTAACTTCTCCACTAATGCTGGTGTTCCCCAAGGTTCAGTTTGTTTTCTCACTCTTTACCTTTTGTATATTAATGATTTTCTTCCATTGACTGAAAATCCTATCTATAGTTTTGCTGATAACAGCATATTGCATTCCACCTTCCAGTTTGAGAAATGCTGATTTGCACAAAAAGCTTCAACCTCTTGAATACTGACTACCAATTCCTTAAATCCTGATCTCTAGATAATTCTCCAGTGGGGCCATAATAACTTAGTTAAATTTCAATTCCCTCCCTCTCTCTCTTCCAAACAAGTCCAAACATATGCTGCAATCAGTGAGCATCCTTATACTGTTCAAATTCAAAGTCACAGAATCAATTTTACTTCTTCCTCCTCCTTCATCACTAACTTCTGTTTTCTGGAACAATCTTGTTTCATATGCATTTCCTGAAAATTACAACAGAAATTCATATCTAATGTCAAAATGTACCCTCTTCTATCTTCTCAACCTTCAAACCACACATGGTACTAAGTACTATAGGTTCTAATATTGTTTGAGTTTGTTTATATAAAAAAATAAAAACAAACAAACCAGAAATTGGACAGAAAACATTTATAGGTATCATTTATTGCATTTGTAATAATTAAGTTTCTTATTTGTTAAATTAATAAATTTGCATAAAAATTCATAGGAATAAATAAATTAACAATTATTTCTTTAAATGGAGATCATAATAAGGCAAAAATAATACAAAGAAGCAAGAAAGCATCTGACCTCTTGTTTCGTCTTAGATGCATGCAGAAAACGTTCTTGATAATAACCTCTGAGCATTAATAATGCATTCTGTAGTGCTGCAGCTAGCTCTGCCTGAGTCATATTAGGGTTCTGCAAAAAAACCCAAAATAATATAAAATAATGATACAGAAAATAAACTGAGTTAGATATCTGCTTTAAACTGTGTTCATTACTGTAATATATATATATATAAAAAAAAAAAAATGGATGTATCAATAATAATTCAGTTTAATATGAAGAGAGTAATCAACTTACTACAAGATCAACATATATTACTAATTTCTGTTCATAACATTTAAAATATACAAATCTTGGAAATACTGGAACTAAGAAAAATAAATAATTCAGAAAAAAAACAAAACAAAACTGGAGAATACTATTAAATACAAAAGGCATTATTTATACCTCCCAAACATATGTAGGTTATACATGTGATTAACAGCATAATTAGACCTTTGCCTACAAACCTTTATTCATTATAATCTCTGAACTATATCTTATCATTAGGATTTAATTATTCATTTATTTATTATAAATTAACCCTGGGTTTTGCATGTGAAAATTTAACCAGGAATAATTTAAAATTGTTCGTTTTTGTGAGAGCACCACTATTTTCAATATTTTCTGAACAAAACTGTGAAAAGCCATGTTCCATATGAAAAACATATATTTTTGAAGTTAAAACTCCCTTCAGACCTAGTTTTTTTTTTTTTTTTTTTTTATGTGAACCCCAAACACGAGAGGTATTAGAACCTATAGTACTTAGTACCGTGCTTGTGTTTGAGGTTGAGAAGACGAAAGAAGATATTTGTTGACATTGGACTTGATCTTCTGTAGATTGTAATTTTCATGAAATACGTATGAAGGAAGGTTGTTCCAGAAAACGGCAGTTGAATGAATAAATGAGGAAGATGAAAAGTTGGTTCTGTGGGTTTGAAGTTGGACAGTAAATGGACGTTGGCTGGTGGCGGCACGTGTTTGGACTGTTTTGAAAGAGAGAGCGGGAATTATAGAAGCCAATTCAGAAGAACAGTGCCCATGGAAGTATCTGTAGAAGAGGCATGCAGCAGAAACAGTGCTTCTATGAGAAAGCGAGTGGAGAGACTCTGTTAGAGATGAATCATTAATTAACCTAACTGCCCTCTTCTGAATGGAATCAAGAAGCCTGAGAGAGGTTTTGGGGGCACCACCCCAGATGTGGGAACAATATTCCAAGGTAGGGCGATTTTGCGATTTATAGAGTGAGCAGCTGTTTGGAAGAAAAGTAACGCCGAGAGCGAAAGAGAAAACCAAGTTTTTTAGATGCAGAGGAAGCAATATTTGTAATGTGCTTGTGCCAAGAGAGATTAGAAGTCAGGGTAATCCCCAAAAGAGATATATCATTTTGCCTAGAAATCGGAGTGTCACTAAAGATAAGCATAGGAGCAGAAGAATCCTTTTTGCGAGATATAAGACAAGACTGAGTTTTAGAAGGGTTGAAATCAACTAAGTTGTCTTTGCCCCACTGGAGAATTACCTGAAGATCGGCATTTAAGGAGTTGGCAGCAGATTTTCGTGAACTTGAAGCTGATTGAGCAGGACAAGATTTCTCCAAATGGAAAGTTGAATGCAATGTGCTATCATCGGCAAAACAATGGATAGGATTTCCAGTCAATGGAAGAAGGTCATTGATATACAAGAGGAAAAGAGTGGGGGAAAGAACTGAACCTTGGGGGACACCGGCATTAGTGGAGAAGTTAGAAGACAGAGAGCCATCTACCATCACCCTCAGCGAGCGATCAGAGAGAAAACTGGATAACCAATTAATAAAAACAGTTGGCAAACCATAAGATGGAAGCTTGTTTAGAAGACCTTTATGCCAAACACGATCAAAAGCCTTTGAGATGTCAAGAGCAACTACTTGTGTTTCACCGAACCTTTCCATTGAATTAGTCCATAAATGGGTAATATACGCCAGAATATCACCAGTGGATCGACACTGACGGAATCCATACTGCCGATCGTTGATCAGACGGAAGGTTTCTAGGTAGTTTAAGAGTTGGCGGTTAATTGATTTCTCCATTACTTTGGAAAGAGTAGAAGTAATTGCAATGGGACGATAATTGGATGGGAGGGATTTGTCACCCTTTTTAGGAACTGGCTGGATATGAGCAAATTTCCAAGCAGAAGGAAAAACACCTTTGGAATAAGAAAGTGAAAAAAGGCGGCAAAGAATAGGAGTAAGTTCAGGAGCACAGGTTTTGAGAACAAGTGGAGAAATACCATCAGGACCTGGAGCTTTCTTAGCATCAAGATTCATCAAAACCCTTCTGATATCCTTTTCACCGAAGACCACAGGAGGCATTGAATGGAGCATGTTGGGAATGGTGGGAGGTGTTTTACCAAGATCATTAATACATGAGCTGGAAGAAAAATGGGATGCTAGCAGGTCAGCTTTATCCTTGGCTGAAGTGAAAACAGAACCATCTGGTTTGGACAGAGGTGGTAGCAGAGATGGTCAAAAGTTGCGGCCAATAGCAAAAGAAGAAAAGAAGTCTCACAGGTCATCCCATTTTGCATTCTTGTAATGCCAAACAATACGAGATTGGGAATAGCCATGAGATAAAGGTTCCATTGGAGAAGAGACAATCACCAAGTTGTGATCTGAAGTGCCTAAAGGACCTCTCACTTCGACCTTGTACTTAGAAGGGTTGTTTGTGAGAAAAAGATCAAGCGTATTGGCTGTATGATTAGGATTGTCTGGTATTCTTGTAGGTAAATGAACAATCTGTGCTAGGTCATTAGTAATTGCAAAAGCCTCAGCATCTCGACCTGCTGGGTCGGTGTGACTAGAAAACGGAAGCCAGCTGGAGTTGTGAACATTAAAATCACCAAGTAAAATTATCTCACTGTTAGGAAAGTTGGACTGGAGAAAGTCAAGTTGCAAAGAGAGGAAGTCAAAGAGCTCCAAGTGATTAGTGGAGTTGGGAGAACGGTAGAGACAACTGATGAATTTGACACAATGGGGTAGAGATATTTTAAACCAGAGAAGATCAAAGAGAGGAGATTCCAAATTGCCAAGTCTCTGACAGGGAATATCAGAACGGACATATGCACAAGTACCACCTTTGAGGCGAAAGGAATCATACAGCAAATAATTTGGACATCTGAGATGAGCAGTAGTTGAATCAACCGATAACTGAGATTCAGTCAGAAAAAGTACACGGGGTTTGGAAGACTGCAAGTGGAAATGGACATCGTTGAGATTAGAATTGAGACCTCGTATATTTGTGAAATGAATTAGGAAGTCCTTGGGAGGTTTAGATCTTTTCGCAGATAATCTTTCTCTATTATTTTGACAATTCATGGTGTATTCAATAGTAAGAAAAAGTGGGTGGGACATGCTGTATGAAGTAATGAAATTTTTGGATATGGTGTACATGTGGTAAGAATATACCCAGATCCTTGACATAATGTGGCCTCAACAATGCTCCCCGCATACACACTACTCGGACTCCCTCCAGTCACTATCTGGCAGAGTAGAGGTAGCAAGATTATACACTAACTGATCCGGAAGCCTCCTAGAGAGTTACCAATAGGTTTGGTCCAGTGTACTAACTAGCAGCCGGCCTGCGAACACCGTTTTAGAGCTGTACCCTCGAAATGTAAGGAATATTGGATCTCGCCACGACATTCATCATAACCTCAAAAATCATCAATCATACTGCATGATGGAAGAGATAGGGAAGGATTGGCCGGACCTTAGCTCTAGAGACTAAACATGGGTTCCACCACTTCAAGCCTCCAATAAGCAAAGTGGTGGTATTTCACCGGTTGATGAGAGTTATCTAACACCTAGTACTGCCTGGTAACATAGAGGGGCGGCGTTCCTCCATGTGGTGTGGGCGCCACACCTCGACCCCTGCTTGGTTCACACCTGGGTGGTCACCCACCGTGTACTTGTGCATGGAGGTTATACCCAGGTTTACTAACAGTCCCACCATCGTGAAGGTGCAAGCAGAGGATTTGGCTGTCACAGACTGTCCGGACTTCCCAAAATTGGGTCCACTTGACTTGAGTGTCACTCGAATATCAGTTCCATCAGAGTTTTAGACTCCCAGGTATCAAGTACAGCTTGTCTGGCATATCTGAGAGAATGTCTGTGAAAACCATGTACTTCAAAGAATGAAGGAATTAGATTCCAGCTTGTCAGTATCAGGAGCACCTACTACATGAAATGTGAAGGATTCATGTCAAAATGCCCAGGTCAAGGTGTGTGAATACTACACATGGTTTGCAAAGCATGATATGGGCATACTAGTTGAAATTAATATATAATTACTTATGAGCTTCCATGTTACAGGAAAGATGATCTGATTTGTCACTATTGTCAATCGAACATGAAGTAGTAGAAGAAATCAATGTAGAAAATAATAAGAATGTTTGTTTCTGCAAAAACCAGAAAAGTGAAATTTTTGTAAAATTTTGTATTTTATTAATTTTTTTGTACTGTGTTTTTCTTATTGTTAGTAATAGATATATTGTAATATTTATACGATGTTCATTTTCAAATAGAGTAGAGCGTTGAAAATCTGAATGTTGGTAATTTGAAATTTGAATAATCCAAATGAGCCAGCATTTATTTATTTTTTATGCTGGTGCCATAAAATAATTACAGTAAGCGGCACTTACTGTGGTCACATTTGCAAATTGAATTTTGATTCTATTAAACAGCAATTCTAATAAGTGAAAATCAGAGGAATATGATCCAGAGGCTATAAAAATAAAGATATAAAACACAAATTAACACTTTTATTACCTTACCAATTAACGAAATTAGATGATACATTGAAAATCGACAAACAAACTGAATGTTGAATCGACAAACGATCAACGAGAAAAGTGAAATTTTTGTAAAATTTTGTATTTTGTTAATTTTTTTGTACTGTTTTTCTTATCGTTAGTAATAGATACACTGGTGTTCAAAGAAAGTGCATCACCTAGGAATTTCACATTTCTAACCCTCGATGGTATGTCACATTAATGACTAGCATCACAAATAGAAATATAAACAAAAGATATCTATTAATAGTAAAGGCAAAGCTAAGTAATATTTGACAGGTGCTCTCAAATATTCCAAAATGAGCATTTGCAACCTTTATACAACAGTTTTGGTAAACACAGTTTACCAAAACTGTTGTATAAATTATGGCTGAAATGTTATCAGAAGCCCTCAATTTGCTTATCGTTTTAAATGGAAAACCAAATATTCATTTGGTTTTCCATTTCAACTAAATATTAGTGCAAACTAATATTTAGTTGAACCGCCTCCCTGATGACAGCAGCACACCGTCAAGGGTTGACAAGATCAATTTCTGAAGATAATCAATTGATAGTTAGTGGTTCCAAACACGAATCATGGTTCCTGAAGTTCACAAAGAGTCTTTGTTTTCTTTCTGGCAACTGCAGATTTCACATTGTGCCAATAGTTCTCTACAGGATTCAGATTCAGGCTGTTTCCTGGTCAGCTAAGAGTTGTAATGGACCATTCTTCCAACCATTTTTTCACCTGTAACAAATTTAAACACATTACCGTCAAACCTCTAATGCAGAAATGAAGGTAAAGTAACTACAGAAGTGTCTACTTCACTTTTCGCCCAATGACAAGGAGCAGAGTCGTCCTAAAAGATGCAGTTACTTGGCAGGCTGAAATGGTCTCTAATGGTTGGCAGCAACATGCCTTCCAATATAGCTAGGTATCCACTGGCATTTAAGGAACCTTTTATAAAAATGCAAGTGACCTACTCCACAATACGAAATGCACCCCCATATCATTTGGCTGGTAAGGAATTTCACTGTAGACACCATACAGTCTAGATGGTATTCTCACCACGTCTATGGCGAATCGTTTGTCTCCCATCAGAGCCATGCAGGTTGAATTTTTTCTCATCTGAGCAAATAACTGACTTCCACTGCTCGGGAGTCCATTTGACATGCTCCTTACACCAAATTAATCGGGCTTTTTTAATTTTTTGTGTGAAGAGGGGCTTCTTCTTAGGACAATGGGCTACAAGTCCATTTTTGAAGAGGCGTCTTCTGACTGTTACTGCACTTGCTACCACTCCTGTATGTTCTTCCCATTCTCTTTTCAGCTCAGACGAAGAAGCTTTATGGTTTTTAAGGCATAAGAGCTTCAAAAGTGCGGTCCTGTTTTGGTGTAGAGCAGAGGTTCCCAACCTTTCTCGGTTCACGGCGCCCTTACTGTCCCAGTAATTTTTTCACTGCACCCCTAGGCCAAAAGAAATACCTAACACAGTGGTTTTCGACCTTTTAATATATACCTATATATAATAATTTTATTCTTTATATAGAAGTACTAAATAAAGATCAATATAGATCACCACAAAATTAAAAAGATACGGTACAATGGATATTGTACTGTACCCTTTATATTGTACCTTTTTTATAATGAAATAAATATATAAATTTTAAAATAACAATAACTTTAAGTAACTTAAACCCAAATTACACTGCACCCCAAGAATGTCGTTGCGGCACCCCAGTTGAAAAGCACTGGCGTAGAGACTCATTTACATCCGGTTCCTTTTTTCCTATCAGTAGAACCAGTATTCTTGGTTCTGCTGACAGGAAAGAAATCTACTCACTGTCAAAGGATTACAAGATACTCTATAAACAATATGATGGGAAGAACATCCTTATTCATGTAAAGCAACAATAGCACTCTTTCTTTGTGGCATCAACTGCACGTAACTCATCATACCGACACAAGTAAGGAATGACTGCAACTCTTGCAGATCGTGCTTAGATAGCTGAAAGTAACAGCTGATGCAATATTACACCATCACCTACATGTGTCAATCTTATCTGATGCAATCTGTAAGAAATATTGCCATATACTTACATTATTTGGACAATAATTACAATTTTAAAGGGTGATGCACTTTCCTTGAACACCAGGGTATATTATAATATTTATATGATCAATTTCAAGTGGAGTAGTGTCAAAAATCCAAACGTCAATAATTTGAAATTTCAATAATCCAAACGAGCCAGCATTTATTTATTTTTTATGCTGGTGCCATAAAATAATTACAGTAAGCGGCGGTTATTGTGATCACATTTGCAAATTGAATTTTGATTCTATTAAACAGCAATTCTAATAAGCAAAAATCAGTGGAATATGATCCAGAGGCTATAAAAATTAAGATACAAATTTACACTTTGATTACCTTACTGATTAACAAAATTAAATGATATGTGAAAACCGACAAACAAACTGAATACTGAATCAACAAATGATCAACAAACTGAATGCTGTCCAACTCAAGTACTCTTGCTGAAAAGAGAGATCTGGCAGCAAAGAAACAAAGTTTGAAAATGGTGCAGCAAAAAAAAAAAATGCCGTTTCACGTAGAAATAAGCAATTATTTCTGCGTGAAAGTTTAACAATATACAAGTTTGTGCAATAGTACCATGTAAGTACACAGCAAAGTCTAAAATGGCATTGTTTTAGGTATATCTCATATTGCGAATACCTTCACAATGAGTTTCCATGACATCGCACTATCCTGAATAAAGGGCTCATATCTGGTGAGTATGGGCTTGGCACACCCAGGGTCCTGAGCTGGATATCATCATTCTTCTCTTTCTTGGTGATTTCCTTCTACTTCTCTCTCTCTCTCTCTCTCTCTCGGGGTAATAGGGAAATTTTTTGGCTGGTGCAGCATAAGCCTCAGGCTTCCTTGCACCATATGGCTGATAATAATAATAATAAGTAACGCTTCACCAATGGAGAAGACTATTGTTACTTATTCTCAGCGGATGCCACCACCCAGATGGCACCATTTCAAGAATATTTGGCCTATCTTTGGTGGGTGGATAGGTACCCTGGTGATGCAATGACAGCAATTCATTTATTAAGCATAACTGCACAATATGAGAGATGCCTGATAGCGTATGAAATGAATCAGACTAAAATGGTTTTAGGGCTGAAGTCTCAGGCTGCGTGAAAGTTTAACAACATACAAGTTTGTGCAATAGTATCATGTTAGTAGGCAGCAAACTTTAAAATATTTGAAAATGGCACTGTTTTAGGTGTAGCTCATATTGTGAATACCATTGCAACGAGTTTGCCAGAGAGTGAATGGAGGCAGTCTGAGTAGTGTGTATGCAGTGGGGGAAGGTATTGTCAAAGCCACACCATTTCAAGGAGCTGGGTATATTCTTACCATGTGTATGTCGTATCCTAAAATTTCATTACTTAATACAGAATGTCACATGCTGTATTAAGTAATAAAATACAGTCGGCATTCGTATAGCACGTGTTTGCATTACACGAATTCGATCATACACGATTTATAAATAGGGGAACGTTATCTTATATAACACGAACCGAATTCGCTTATACACGATTCGCCTTTGTGTTTACAAGAAATGGCAGTCGAACGGGGAATCACCCCAACTGAACGCAAAACGATAGCAATGAAGAAGAGTCTGAAAATGTATGTGTTTTATATCAGTGAAGGGGAAACACATTTCACCATAATAACGTAAAAACCAACACAATTCCAGCTATCGGTATAATCGGAAATGCAATTAGATGGAGTTTACTACCAGTTTATAACAGATTCCACTAGCAGAAACGCAACTGGAAATTGTTTTTATTGTTTTATGGTAGTAACCTCCAGAAATGTGCTTTGGTAAAATGTGAGGTGTTAATTAATAGTGTATCTCGGCCTTTACGGTGTTATTTATTCAGTTGCTACACGCGCGCAGCTTTGTTTATGTGTATCAAGCGTGCCACCTCGTTTTGTAATTGTGCTTTATTCCCTAAAAATTAGTAAAATACTTAAAAGGTGTGAAAAGGAAGCATCCTGGCTAAGACACTGCACATTCAGAGAGAAAAAAAAAAAGCAATATCGATAAACAGAGGCGGACTGGGTCAAAAATTCTTACCCGGGAAAATTTATAGTGGCCTCATACTACGGTTTATGGCCATAATCACACCCGCCTCCGGCCCACCGTGGTTTCCCCCGTAAGGCTTATGGCCAGTCCTCTTCTGTCGATAGAGAAAAAAATACGAAATTGTGAAACGCTTTGAGCGAAATTAAAGACCATGTGATATTGCACGTGCTACAGACCTAAATGAGGCAACGCCGAGAATTACAAAGAATGCAGCGAAAATAAAAACAACTTTCATAGCAGGAACAACTCAAAGTGTAATTAAAATCCATTAGATTAAGACACAAGAATTGGAAGAGATGGAACGGCTGTCATCTGTTTGGATAGAAAATCAAACAAAAAGCAAGTTTGCTTACGATAGAAGCAAAAGCATTAGCAATATTTTATTACGACTTACGTATTATAATTTATACTTACGTATTATAAAATACGTAAGTATTTTATTACGACTATTTTATTTAATATAATAATTTTTTTACGAATAAAATACGTATTTTATTCGTAAAAAATACTTTTTTAGTATTAAAAAATACTTTATTATAATATAATATTATTTTTATTACTTATTTTAATCTTATTTAAAATTACCCGATTATTTATTGTATTTGGTAATGTTTTGGTTCCAAATGTGTGTTCAATCTTGGGTGGTCGGCACCTAACCCTACTTTTCCCATAGGGCCTGTTGTTTATATTGCACGATTTTGCATTGCACGAGGGTTTCTAGGAACGCAACTATCGTGCTATACGAGGACAGACTGTACAGCATGTATTTCATTACTCTGAATTATCCCCCCCCCACACTTTTCTTACTCTGAATACACCATGAATTGTGAAACCAATATAAGAAACTTATATGTGAAAAGATCTAAACCTCCAAATACTTCCCCATTCACTTCACAAATGTACATAGTCTCAGTTCTAATCTCAACAATTTCCACTTACAGTCTGCGAAAACCCCTATACTTTTATTGAGAGAATCCCAGTTTTTGGTTGATTCAACCATTGCTCATCTCAGTTGTCCAAATTATTTGCAGCATGATTCTTTTCGCTTTAAAGGTACTTTTGCATATGTTCATTCTGATTTTCCTGTCATAAACTTAGTAATTTGGAATCTCCTCATTTTGATCTTCTCTGGTGAAATCTTTCTACCAAATGAATTTGACAAAATGTAGTGAAATCTTTCTACCACATTTTGTCAAATTCATCTGTTGTCATTATCATTCCCCCAACTCCACTAATCACTTGCAACTCTTTGACATCTATTTGCAAATTGACTTTCTCCAGTCCAACATTCCTAACAGTGAAGAAATTTTCCTTGGTGATTTTAATGTTCACAACTCCAGATGGCTTCCAATTTCCAGTCACACAGACCGAACTGGTCAAGATGCTGAAGCTTTTGCGATTATTATATGTATATGATGAGTATATGACGAGTTTGCGATGAGTATATGATGACCTAGCACAGATTGTTCATTTACCTACCAGAATACGAGACAATCCTAACCATAAGGCCAACATGCTTAATCTTTTTCTAACGAACAACCCTTCTAAGTATACAGTATAAAGGTGAATGGTCCTCTAGGCACCTGAGATCACAACTTGGTGATAGTCTCTTCTCCAATGGAGCCTTTCTCTTGTGTCCATTTTCAACCTCCTGTTGTTTGGCATTGCAAGAATGCAAAATGGGATGATCAAGATTTGTTTTCTTCATTCCCTTGGTCGGATTACTGTTTGAAATCTTCTGATGTCAACGTTTACTCAGATCATGTCTGTGTCGATTCTTGTGGGGATGAAATCCTTTATTCCACACTCCACCTTAAAATCTTGTCCATTTAAACCTTGGTTTTCCAAGAAATGTGGCTGTTAAAATGAAGAATGTTGCATATTATAATTTGCTTGTTTCCAAATCTTCAGTTTCATTTCCTACCATCAATCAAAGCTTGCAACAATTTTAAAGCAGTTATTAATCTGTCCAAACTAGATTTCGAATAGGCTAAGAGTAGAAAACTTGTTTCTTGTCCAAATGGTAGCCGAGCATTCTGGTCTCTTGTCAAAGCTACTAGCCGCAACTTTTGCCAATCTCTATTCCAACCTCTGTCAAAACCAATGGTTCTATTGCCACTTCAGCCAAAGATAGAGGTGACCTGCTGGCATCCTATATTTCTTCCAATACATGTATTGACGATCTTGGTAAACCACCTCCCACCATACTCCATACGGAGTATGGTGGGATGTGGTTTACCAAAATTACATAATGCTTCCATCAAAAGAATTTCAATCAACCTTGATGTTTCTCCACTTGTTCTCAACATTTGTGCTTCTGAACTTAGTCCTGTTTTGTGTTGCCATTTTTCACTTCCTTCTTCTAAAGGTGTTTTTCTATTTGATTGGCAGGCTGCATTTTGAGTACTGTATACGTCTGGAGGCCTCACGTTAGGAAGGATTTATACCTGCTGCAACAGGTGTAGAGAGGGAAACCAGATTGGTGAAGGGAACAAACGGGTGCTCTTATTTAGTAAGGGTTGTTCTGCAAATTACATTATACATTATTAGCATCAGTAGAGGCATATGATGCAAGAAAGCAAGCTTATACAGCATCAGCCAAAAAAAAAAAAAACCCCCTTCCCATTTACTCAAAATGTTTGTCTAGTTCTGTCTTGAATTTTTTAAGCTGTCAACTTCTACAGTGATACATGGAAGTTTTTTCCAACAATCAACCACCCACTGGTAAAGGTAAATTTCTGCACATCTATTCTATAATGGTCTTTCCTCAATTTGAATGTATGTCCCCTCAGGCAATTAATCTGGGCAAGAGGAAGAATGTAATCAGCATTAAGATGCTCAAACCATTCAAGGCCTTATATGCAGAGTGAACAGAAATCATGGGATACCTACCTAGTAATGGGTAGGTCCACCTGTAGTCCGAATAACAGCAGTCACATGGTGAGGCATTGAGTCCACTAGTATTTCCATCCAAGCATGCTACACCACTGTTCACAATTCCGTTGCATTCCTGGGTTGTTGTTGTTTTGGTTTTTAGGAGCATTAGCTGCTCAAAGGGGAATGTTCAACTAAGGCCATATTGCTCCGGGGATATGCGGTGGTCATTCTCTGACCTTTCCGCATCCTCTGTATTTGATGGGCATGGGCTTGAACCCCGGTCTAATCAAGAAGCGTGTGCTACGCACTGCTGCTCCTGCCCATACTGCAATAATTAAAGACAAACACCAGCCAAGGAATAAAAAATTTTTTTCCTATAAAAATAATGTGATACACTATCGGGAATATTACAATAAATTACGATAAAATGTTAAAAATATAGTTAAAAATATACCGAAGCAATAAAATTATCTAAAATAAACTGGATTAAAAGCGATAAAACCTGAAGCTTTCGGAGACTGCTGTCTCCTTCTTCAACAGTATACTATCACTGCAATGACACATCCTTAAGTAGCAGACCCATGGCACTCATGCACGTGGTCCATCAGACACATGGTCGGCATTCCCCATGTGCTCCTGCCCACCTGGCTACGGAGGCGTCACATTCCTGGGTGGAGGATCCAAAGCTTGAATGGACCTTTCCACAGCATCCCAAAGATGCACCACAGGGTTCATGGATGGTGAACGGGGAGGCCATTCCATGGCGACAAAACCTGTGGGGAAGAGTCCGTTGCCCTGTGGGTGCACGATGACCATGAAGGGATATAGATGGTCTGCAAGTATAAACACGTAACCTAGACAGTTTAGAGATGCGTCTAGATGTACCAGAGGTCCCAACATGTGCCAGTTGAACATTCCCCAGACCATTACCAACTGTCCAGCTACCTGAACAGTTCCATGTTGACATGACAGGTGCATAGCTTTGTGTGGATTCTGCCACACACACACCCTCCTGTCCACTCGAAATAATTGGAAATGGGATGCATCAGACCAGGAGACCCATCTCCAATCATCCAAGGTCCAGTGCTGATGTTCTTTTGCCCAGTTGAGGAATAGTCCTGTGTTGTGGTGTTAGCAATGGAAATCTGGTGTGTCGGTGGCTCCCATAACCTAATGCGGCTAATAATTGCTGATGGTCTTGGTGGAGATGTTTCTGACACTTTCCTTGTTGAATTGCAAATTTACAAATTTACTCATCAAGTACAGGTCAATGTTGAAAAAAAGTCACTAGTTAGGGTTGAATGTGAAAGTGTCTGCAATTCTGCCCAGACACGATAGGAGGGAGTATATGATGAGAGCCTTGTCAATCAATTCGGCCCTGGAGAGATTGTGCAAGGCTCAAGGGGTAGAATTTTTTTCAGCCTGGTCTGTGCTTGTTGACAGAAGAGACTGCTTCTACAGGGATGGGATACACTTAAATAGAAAGGGTGCAAGAATATTTGCTGATGCTATCGACGCAGTGTTAGGTGGGTCGGAAAACTGCTAGCGTGGGGGGATACACAGACTAAAAGGTTAACAGTGGCCACAGGCAGAGGCAAAAGTGATTCTTGCACTGTTTCTATTAGGGGCAGCAGACTGGAAAGCAAAGTAATGGAGATTTCCAGGACTACTGGGAGTCATAGTGGAACAAGTAAATACATGGGCTGTGTTAGGGTGGCTAGGAGCAGGAACAGGTGCATGTACACCAATGCTAGGAGTATAGTTAATAAATTTGATGAGCTTGAAGTGCTAGTGAAGACATCAAAGGCAGATATTGTTGAGATATCAGAGACTTGGTGTCATACAGATATAGGCAATGCAGAGTTTGAATTTGTAGAGTACAATGTGTATAGGAAGGTTAGGAAGGGAGGAGGGGTTATGCTGTTAGTTAAGAAGCATAAAATCTAAGGAAGTGCATCCAATTGATGTTGGTGGAAAATGCAGTGTTGAGTGTGTTTGGTGTGAAATAAGCAATGGGAAAGGAAAAATGAAAGTAGGTGTGTGTTACAGGCCTAATGAATATGATGAGTATAATGGGCAATTGTGCAGAGAAACAGAGTGGACCAGTAAATCGGAATGTCTTATAATGGGAGATTTTAACTTTCCAGATATTGACTGGAACTTGTGGATTGGTCACTCGCACACTAGCAAGACTTTTGGGGATTTATTGGATGATTGTTTTCTACTGCAACATGTTCGAGAAGCAATCAGAGGGAGTAATACTTTTGATCTGATTATCAGCAGTGATTTTTCATGCATTAAGAATCTACAAATAAAGGAACCACTGGGCGACAGTGATCACAATGTATTGAAGTGGGAATTATTTAAAGATATAACTACCATTAAGGCTGAAGGGAGGGCTTTTGCTTTCATAAAGGTGACCACAGTGGTCTCAGACAGTTTTTAAATTCTGTACAGTGGGATCAACTGATGATGTTACCAACGTTGAATTCTAAATGGGATGCCTTCAGGGACTTCATCTTGGAGGCTACTAGGCTTTTCATTCCAACTAAGAAATACTGTTCAAGGTTTAGACCTAAATGGATGTCAGATGAACTAATGAGGCTAGTGGCAGAGAAGAAGAATGTATGGGATGCATATAAAGCATCAGGTGATACAGAAGCCTATGGCAGGTATAAACTAGTCTGTAATCAAGTCACAAAGGAGGTTAGGAAGGCAAAGGCAGAGTATGAGAAATTCTTGGCAAAGGATGAAAAGAAAAACAGCAAGGAGTTCTTTACTTATGTAAACTCTAGAAGAAAAAGGATGAATCAGATTGGACCACTTAACATAGATGGGTTGACTATTGATGATCATGCTCAGGTAGCTGATAAACTGAATGAGTATTTTGCATCTACATTCACATATGAGAAGTTATTCAATGAGGGGAGTGCCAGAAGTTTATCCAACCCTAACAGGGAGATAAGTGATTTTGTAATAACTGAGAGCAAAGTGGAGGAAAAATCGTTGAAGTTAAACATAAGAAAGGCACCTGGGGTGGAAGAAATCTTTCCAGTTATATTAAAGGAGGCAGCAAAGGAAGTAAGCAAGCCCTTAGCCATAATTATGAGAGTATCCCTGGGCTCGGGGGAAGTCCCCATGGACTGGAGATGTGCAAATGTATCTCCAATTCACAAAGGGGGATCAAAGGGTGACACGAGTAATTACAGACCTGTTAGTTTAACTTGTGTTCCGGGGAAAATAATGGAATCACTGGTTAAAGAAGCATTACAGGATCATCTAGACAAGACTATAGTAATAGTTAAGACACAGCATGGGTTTGTCAAAGGGAGGTCTTGCATGACCAATTTGATTGCTTACTATGATGTGGTCACAAAGGAACTGAATGCCAAAAATAATTTTGATATAAAATACTTGGATTTCAGGAAAGCTTTTGATACTGTTGCACATGGAAGACTGCTATACAAATTGGAGAGGTATGGCATCAAGGGTAAGCTGCTACAATGGATAAAGGGATGGTTGAGTGGGAGACAACACAGAGTGGTAATCTATGGACACTGCTCTTCGTGGACAAATGTTATTAGTGGAGTTCCCCGGGGTTCGATGTTGGGCCTATTGTTGTTTTGTATATTTATCAATGATATTGATGATTGTATATCAGGTTTAATGCCCAAGTTTGCAGATGATACAAAGGTTGGCAGGGTTGTTAACGACAGTAATGAAGGTATGCTACTCCAACTGGATCTAGATAAGTTGGGAAAATGGGCTGAGAAGTGGCAACTGGAGTTTAACTTTGACAAATGCAAAGTACTGCACATGGGTAGCAATAACCGAAGAGAAACGAACCAACTGGGTTGTACTACACTTAGGGAAGTGGAAAGTGAAAAAGACCTGGGGGTAATTGTGCAGCCAAACATGAAGTTTGCTGAGCAGTGCATACGGGCTGCAAGGGCAGGTCATGGAGTCTTGTCAATGATATATAGGAATTTTTCTAGCAGGGACAGTGAGGTGATAATCCCGTTGTACAAGGGATTATCACCTCACTGTCCCTTAATTCTTGAGGGGAACAAAGGGGTGCTCTTACCAAGAAAGGCTTAAGTTATGCAAATTGCAGCGCCTGGAGAGTAGGCACTTGCGAGGTGATCTGATTGAGTTATATAAGGATATTGAGTTGTATAAAGCCTTGAATGAGTTGAGCAAGCTGAATGTTGATGGGATTCTTCGTCTTGCTCAGACTAAGAACCTGAGGGGGCACAGTTTCAAATTGAGGAAAGATAGTTGTAGAATAGATGTGCAGAAATTTGCCTTTAGCCAGTGGGTAGTTGATTGGTGGAACAGGCTTCCATCTTTTGTTGTGGAAGCTAATAGCCTAAATAAATTTAAGGCTGAGCTGGACAGACATTTGAACGAATGGAGGGAGGAAATGGGAGGGCTTTTTTTTGGTTGATGCTGCAGAAGCTTGCTTTCTTGCATCGTATGCCTCTATTAATGCTAATGGTAAAGTGGGCAGCGATTTGTGCCACTCTCTCTCCAGTTGGCTGAAACATGTTAAGACATATGTCGACGGCCATGTTCATCCACCACCTTTCTTTGTCAACAGCACTGACATCGATTTACTGTCGACGTGAATGCAGTGTACCTATATACCGGTGGGTTCCTCAACTAGAGAGAGTGGTGACAGTGTCGTGTTGCCAGGGGACCAGGTTTCACACGAATTCTGTCCTTTCAGTGAACACCTCAATCCGATCACTCTGCAAGTGCTTATTCTGCAAACATTGCAATTTGTAGAACTGAAGCCTTCTTCATCTGAGCAACCGTTGTTCCATCCACCAATCTTGTGGCCCTTCTTTGTACAGATTCCAGCAGCTCTACATCCTTTCTAAAATGATGCCTCCAGACCTGCATACAGTGCTCTAAGTGGGGCCTGACCATTGCCCTATACAAAGGGCAATGGTGAATGGTTTTTAGCTTGGATAAGGCAATAATAATTGCCTTATCCAAGTTAAAAAGAGGATTATTGCCTTAGCATTAGCATTAGTAGAGGCATATGATGCAAGAAAGCAAGCTTATTCAGCATCAGCCAAAAAAAAAAAAAAAAAAAAAAAAACTCTCTCCCATTTCACACCTCCGTTCGTTCGAAATACCTGTCCAGTTGAGCTTTAAATTTGTTTAGGCTATCAACTTCAACAACAAGTGATGGAAGTCGGTTCCACCAACCAACCACCCGCTGGCCAAAGGCAAATTTCCGCACATCTATCCGACATCCGTCCTTCCTCAATTTGAATTTATGCCCTCTGAGGTGATTATTCTGAGAAAGATGAAGAATCCCATTGGCATTGAGCATGCTCAAACCATTCAAAGCCTTATACACCTCTATCAGATCACCTCGCCGGTGCCTAGTCTCCAGACTCTGTAATTTGCAAAACTTAAGCCTTTCTTCGTAAGAGCAACCCTTTGTTCCATTTACTAATCTTGTTGCCCTTCTCTGTACCCGTTCCAGCAGCTCTACATCCTTCTTGAAATGAGGCCTCCAGACCTGTATACAGTACTCAAGATGTGGCCTAACCATTGCCTTATACAAGGGAATAATCACCTCCTTATCCCTGCTAGAAAAATTCCTGTATATCATTGACAAGACACCATGAGCTACTCTTGCAGCTCGTCTGCACTGCTCAGAGAGCTTCATATCTGCCTGCACAATTACCCCCAGGTCCTTTTCATTCTCCACCACTGTCAGTGTAGTACCGCAGAGTTGATACATTGCTCTGGGGTTACTGTTACCCATATGTAGTACTTTACATTTGTCAATGTTAAACTTCATTTGCCACCTCTCAGCCCATCTGTTCAACCTTTCCAGATCCTGTTGCAGCAGCATAGCATCAGTAGTGTCCTTAACGACCCTGCCAACCTTTGTATCATCTGCAAACTTAGACATTAAACTTGATATCCCATCATCAATATCATTCATAAACACCGAAAACAACAATGGACCCAACACTGAACCTTGAGGAACTCCACTAATAACATTAGTCCACGTTGAGCAGTGTCCATTGATTACCACTCTCTGTCTTCTGCCACTCAACCATCCCCTTATCCATAGCAGCAATTTGCCTCCAATGCCACACTGCTCCAATTTGTGCAGCAGTCTTCCATGTGCAACAGTATCAAAAGCCTTTCTAAGATCCAAATATATAATATCAAAGTTATTCCTTGCATCCAGTTCTTTTGTGACTACATCATAGTATCCAATCAAATTGGTCAGGCAAGACCTGCCCTTAACAAAACCATGCTGCGTCTGAGCTATAACTGAATTCTTGTCTAGATGATCCTGCAGTGCTTCTTTAACCAGTGCCTCCATTAATTTACCTGGAACAGAAGTTAAACTAACAGGTCTATAATTACTTGTGTCAGCCTTTGATCCTCCTTTGTGAATTGGGGTTACATTTGCACATCTCCAGTCTATGGGTACCTCCCCTGAGTCCAAAGAAGCTCTCATAATTATGGCTAGGGGTTTGCATACTTCCTTTGCTGCCTCCTTTAATATAACTGGATAGATCCCATCCACCCCAGGTGCCTTTTTTATGTTTATCCTCAACAATCTCTCCTCCACTTTCCTCTCAGTTATTACAAAATCATCCAGCTCACTGCCAATGTTTACTTTACCTACATCATTCTCCTTCCTGAATAACTCCTCATGCGTGAATGTAGATGCAAAATACTCGTTTAGATTGTTAGCCACCTGAGCAGGATCCTCAACTGTTGAACGATCAATATCCAGTGGACCAACCTGATTCATCCCTTTCCTTCTCGAGTTCAAGTATGTAAAGAACTCCTTTCTGTTTTTCTTTGCATCCTTTGCCAAGGATTTTTCGTAGTCTGCCTTTGCCTGCCTAATCTCCTTTGTGACTTGGTTACAGACCAACTTATATCTATCATAGGCTTCCATGTCACCCATTAATTTGTATGTATCCCATGCATTTTTCTTCTCTGCCACATGTCTCATTAGTCCATCTGACAACCATTTAGGCCTAAACCTTGAACAATATTTCTTAGTTGGTATGTAAAGCCTGGTAGCCACCAAGATTAGTTCCTTGAATGCTTCCCATTTTGAGTTTGCTGTTGGTAACATCATCAGTTGGTCCCACTGTGTAGAATTTAAATACTGTCTCAGACCATCATAGTCGCCTTTACGAAAACAAAAACCCTTCCCTTTACCTCTGATGGTAGTTACCTCCTTGAGTAAATCCCACTTCAACACACTGTGATCACTGCCACCTAGTGGTTCATTTATCTGCAGGTTCTTAATACATGAAGAATCACTACTGATAATCAGATCAAGAGTATTGCTCCCTCTTGTTGCCTCACGAACATGCTGATGTAGAAAACAATCATCCAATAAATCCACAAAAGCCTTGCTAGTGTGCGAGTGACCAACCCACAAATTCCAGTCAATATCTGGGAAATTAAAATCCCCCATTATAAGACTCTTTGATTTACTGGCCCACTCTATTTCCCTGTACAATATATTATTATACTCATCAGAGTCATTAGGCCTATAGCACACTCCTACTCTCAATTTTGATTTCCCTATGCTTATGTCACACCAAACTGACTCGACACTGCCCTGTCCATCGATGTCAACTGGCTTCACTTCCTTTGACTTTATGTGTTTCTTAATTAATAGCATAACCCCTCCTCCCCTCCTGTCCTGTCTATCCTTTCTATATACATTGTATTCCCCAAATTCCAGTTCCGCATTACTTATATCTGTGTGACACCACGTCTCTGATATCCCAACAATATCTGCCTTTGATGTTTTGAGCAATACCTCAAATTCATCAAATTTATTTACCAAACTCCTAGCATTGGTGTACACGCAGATATACATGCACCTGTTTCTATTCTTAGCTACCCTAACACAACCCATGTGTTTACTTGTAACGCAATGACTACCAGCAGTCTCTGAAATATCCTGCATCTTGTTTTTCAGACTTCTGCTCATTTGAATAGAAGCAGTGCAAGAATCACTTCCACCTCTGCCAGTGGCTACTGTTAATCTATTAGTCCTTGTATCCCCCCCAACTAGCAGTTTTCCGACCCACCTAACACTGCCTCGACAGCATCAGCAAAAATTCTTGCACCCTTTCTATTTAAGTGTATCCCATCCCTGTAGAAGCAATCTCTCCTGTTAACAAGTACAGTCCAGGCTGAAAAAAATTCTACCCCTTGAGCCTTGCACAATCCCTCCAGGGCCGAATTGATCGACAAGGCTCTCATCATATACTCCCTCCTATCGTGTCTGGGCAGAATTGCAGACACTTTCAAGTTCAACCCTAATTCATGGCTTTTTTTCAACAGTGACCTGTACTTGCTAAGTAATTCCGCCGGTCTCCTACTCTTAATATCATTAGTGCCAACGTGTACAACTATATCACCCTTTGTGCCCTTAAAAGATGATATCCGCTCTACAACGTCATCAACCTTTGCCCCTGGCAGACATACCCTGGTCCTATTCCACCTATCCAAGCTAAAATGATTATTGCCCTATCCAAAAATTACTGTATATCATCGGCAAGACACCATAAGCTACTGTTGCAGACTATCTGCACTAACTACTCAGAAAACTTCATATCTGACTGTACAATTATCAACAGGTCTTTTCATTCTCATCCCTCCTTGAGTGTAGTATCACACAAAGTTGACACGTTACTTTGGGATTACTGCTAACAATGTATAGTACTTTGCATTTCTCAATGATAAACTTCAATTGCTACCTCTCAATCCATCTGATTTCTAGATTTTGTTACATTAGCATACTGTCATTAACAACCCTGGGTGGGGGCTAAAGTAATAAAATAAGTCCACAAAGAGCAGCATCCATTGATTACCACTCTCTGTCTTCTCCCACTCAGCCATCCCTTTATCCATAGCAGCAATTTACACTTAATGCCACACTGCTCCAATTGGTACAGTAGTCTTATATGTGGAACAGTATCAAAAGTTTTCCTAAAATCCAAAGATATATCAAAATTATTTTTTGCATCCAGCTTCTTTGTGACCAGATCAAAGTATCCAAATAAACTGGATACTACTGGTCAGACAAGACTTCCCCTAAACAAACTAATGCTGTAGTAGTAGTAGTGGCATGTGAGGCAAGAAAGCAAGTGTATGAGCTTATGCAGCATCAGCCAAAAAAAAAAAAAAAAAAATCGCACCATTCCCTCCAAATGCCTGTCCAGTTCCTCATTAAATTTATTTAACCTATCAACTTCCACAACAGATGCAAGTTTGTTCCAGCAAATAACCACCCGCTGGCTAAAGGCAAATTTCCACACATCTATTCTACATCTGTCTTTTCTTAATTTGAAATTATGCCCTCTTAGGTTCGTAATCTGAACAAGTGGAAGGATCCCATCAGAATTCAGCATGCTCAACCCATTCAAGGCCTTATACACCTCAATCAGATCACCACGCAGGTGTCTAGTCCCCAGCCACTGCAATTTGCAGAACTTAAGCATCTCTTGGTAAGAGGATCCCTTCATTCCCCTCACCAATCTTGTTGCCCTTCTCTGTACACACTCAAGCAAATCTACATCTTCCTAAAATGAGGACTCCAGACCTGTACGCAGTACTCAAGGCATGGCCTGACAATTGCCTTATACAGAGGGATAATCACCTCCTTTTCTCTGCTAGCAAAATTCCTATATATCATTGACAAAACCCCATGACCTGCCCTGGCAGCCTGTCTGCATTGCTCAGAAAACTTCATATCTGACTGCACAATTACTCCCAGGTCTTTTTCATTTTCTACCACCTTAAGTGTAGTACCACACAGTTGGTACATTTCTCTGGGGTTACTTCTATCCATATGCATTACTTTGCATTTGTCAAGGTTAAACTTCAGTTGCCACTTCTTAGCCCATCTGCCGAAATTTTCTAGATCCTGTTGCAGAAACACACTGTCATTAACAACCCTGCCAACCTTTGTATCATCTGCAAACTTCGACACTAAGCCTGATACACCTTCATCAATATCATTGATAAATATACAAAACAACAGTGGACCCAACACCGAACCCTGTGGGACTCCACTAATAACATTAGTCTACAAAGAGCAGCACCCATTGATTACCACTCTCTGTCCTCTCCCATTCAACCATCCTTTTATCCCTTGTAGCAACTTACCTTAATACCATTCTGCTCCAATTTGTACAATAATCTTCCATGCGCAACAGTGTCAAAAGCTTTCCTGAAATTCAAATATGTGATATCAAAATTATTTTTTGCATTCAGTTCCTTTGTAACCACATCATAATATCCTATCAAATTTGTCAGACACGATTTTCCCTTAACAAACCCATGCTGTGTCTGAATTATTGCTGCAGTCTTGTCTAGATGATCCTGCAATGCATCTTTAACCACTGACTTATTTTACCCAGAACAGAAGTTAAATTAACTGGTCTGTAATTACTCTTGTCACCCTTCGATCCCCCTTTGTGAATTGGGAATACATTTGCACATCTCCAGTCCGTGGGGACCTCCCCTGAGTCCAAGGATGCTCTCATAATTATGGCTAAGGGTTTGCTTAGTTGCTTTGCCGCTTCCTTTAATATAACTGGATAGATCCCATCCACCCGAGGTGCATTTCTCATGTTTAACTTCAACAATTTCACCTCCACTTTGCTCTCAGTTATTACAAAATCATTAAGCTCCCTGCTACAATTTGATAACCTTCTGCCATTTTCAAACCTTAATAACTCCTCATGTGTGAATGTAGATGCAAAATACTCGTTCAGTTTGTTTGCTATCTGAGCAGGATCATCAACAGTCGAATCATCGATATCAAGTGGACCAATCAGATTCATCCCCTTTCCTTTTAGAGTTTATATAAGTAAAGAAATCCTTGCTGTTTTTCTTAGCATTCTTTGCCAAAGATTTCTCGTAATCTGCCTTCACATGCCTAACCTCCTTTGTGACCTATTACAGACTAGCTTATATCTGCCATAAGCTTCTGAGTCGCTTGATAATTTATATGCATCCCATGCATTTTTCTTCTCTGTCACGAGTCTCATTAGTCCATTTGATAACCATTTAGGTCTAAACCTTGAACAATATTTCTTAATAGGTATGAAACTCTTAGTAGCTTCCATGATTAATTTCTTGAATGCCTCCCACTTAGAATTTAATGTTGGTAACATCATCAGTTGATCCCACTGTACTGAATTTAAAAACTGTCTGAGACCACTGTACTCACCTTTACGGATGCAAAAACCCTTTCCTTTGCCCCTGGTGTTAATTATATCTTTAAGTAAATCCCACATCAGTACACTGTTATCACTGCCACATAGTGGTTCCTTTATCTGCATTGAATATAATACACAAATTATATTATATACACGAATGATCACTGCTGATAACTAGATCAAGAGTATTACCATCTCTGGTTGCCTCTTGAACATGCTGCTGCAGAAAACAATCATCCAATAAATCGAGAAAAGTCTTACTAGTGTGTGAGTGACCAACCCACAAGTTCCAGTTAATATCTGGGAAGTTAAATTCCCCCATTATAAGACATTCAGATTTACTAGCCCACTCTATTTTTCTGTACAATTGTTCATTGTACTCATTTGAGTCATTAGGCCTATAACACACTCCTACTCTTATTTTTGCTTTCGAAGTGCTCATGTCACATCAAACTGACTCAACAGTGCACTGTTCATCTATATCAACTGGATGCACTTCTTTTGATTTTATGTTATTCTTAATTAACAGCATGACACCTTCTCCCTTCCTGTCCTGTCTATCCTTTCTATACCCATTGCACTCGCCAAATTTCAGTTCTGTATTCCTTATATCTGTGTGACACCACATCTCTGCTATCCCAACAATATCTGCCTTTGATGTCTTGACCAAACTTCAAATTCATCAAATCTATTTACTATATAGGCATACCTCGGTTAACGTTACCTCTGATAACGAAGCTTCAATATAACGAAGTCCGCAATTTCAAGCCCCACTTAACATAAAAAAAATATTCCAGTTTAATCACCTGAAATCTAAACAAACTGAAGAAATTACGGAAACCTTTGGGGCTTCTCGTGGTTGGTTCGAGAAATTTAAAAAACGGGCCAGGATTCATAGTGTAAAATTAACAGGAGAAGCTGCAAATAAGTTTCCAGGAAAACTAAAGGAAATAATTGAACGTGAAAAATTTCCACCAAATTTGGTGTTCAGTGTTGACGAAAGCAGTTTGTTCTGGAAACGGCTACCAACAAAAAGTTTCATTTCTATTGAAGAAAAATCAGCTGCTGGGTTCAAAGCAGCCAACGACCGTTTAATGTTACTCTTTGGATCAAATGCCTCTGGCGATTATAAATTAAAATTGTTATTAGTTTACCATTCAGAAAATCCGAGGGCGTTAAAAGGTAACATAAAAATGAATTTACCTGTAATATGGAAAGCAAATAGAAAAGCGTGGGTTACCAAGGAGTTATTTATTGATTGGTTTGTTAACCACTTTTGTCCTGAAGTAAAACGGTAATGTCAAAAAAACAACTTTGAAGAAAAAGCTATTTTGTTGTTAGACAATGCTCCGGGACATCCTACTGATCTTAACACGTTGGACACATGCATTCCTGTCAAAGTTGTGTTTCTTCCAGCAAACACAACTTCCCTGATTCAACCATTGGATCAGGGAGTAACAGCATCATTTAAAGCTTATTATCTGCGTCGAACATTAAGCAGTTTAACTGAACTAGAGGATAAAGAGGAAATGACAGTTAAAACTTTTTGAAAAACTACACCATTAAAAACGCAATTGAAAACATTGATAGTTCTTGGAAAGAAGTCACTAAGAAATGCTTAAATGGAGTTTGGCGCAAAATATGGCCAGAAGTTGTAC
This sequence comes from Mastigoproctus giganteus, assembly GCF_048544385.1. Taxonomy (NCBI): domain Eukaryota; kingdom Metazoa; phylum Arthropoda; class Arachnida; order Uropygi; family Thelyphonidae; genus Mastigoproctus; species Mastigoproctus giganteus. The sequence goes on along the minus strand of NC_143584.1, from coordinate 202,424,706 downwards.
TAGAAGAAGAAAATAACATCCAAGAAATTAGAAATGAAGTTATCCAGATGGCTCAATCAATAGGTTTCGAAAATGTCGATGAAGAGGATGTTAGAAATTTATTGAATGCAGAAGATGATGGTTTTTCAGTGGAAGATTTAGAAAACCTTGTTAGCAACGAAGACAAAGATAATGAAGACGAGGTTAAAGAAGTTCCTGCCGAAAAAGTGTTAACAACCAAAGATTTAAAAAGGTGCTTAAATGACATTGAAAACGTTTTAAATTTTTTTAGTGAAAATGATCCTGATTTAGGAAGAAGTGTTATTGTTAAGCGATCGGTGTTAAATGCAATAACTCCGTATAGGCAATTGTTAAATGAAAGAGAAAAAGAGCATAAACAATCAACTTTAGACTCTTATTTTAAAATGTGATTTCACTTTGTATGTAAGTTGACTGTTTATTTAATAAAACTTTTCTTTGTTCGAAAAAAGAGCTTTTCATTTTCTTTACGTAGGAACGTATCCCTATTCTGGCCACAGTATTTTTACCTCTGAAAACGAAGTTTCGCTTAACGAAGTAATTTCGTGGAACGCATCCTATTCGTTATTCGAGGTATGCCTGTACTTCTAGCATTGGTATACATGCAAGTATACATGTACCTATCCTTATTATTAGTTACCCTAACACATCCCATATACCCACCTGTTTCATGATGACTGCCATCCATCCCTGAAACCGCCAGCACCCCTCGTTCCAGGTCGCTACTTATTCTAATAGAAGTTGTGCAAGAATCAGCTTCACCTCTGCCTGCGGCTACTTTTAAACTTTTAGTCCACGAATCCCCCCAAGCTGGCAGTTTTCCGACCCACCTAACACTGCCTCGATAGCATCAGCAAATATTCTTGCACCCTTTCTATTTAAGTGTATCCCATCCCTGTAGAAGTAGACTCTCCTGTTAACAAGCACAGACCATGCTGAAAAAAATTCTACCCCTTGAGCCTTGCACATTCCCTCCAGGGCCAAATTGATTGACAAGGCTCTCACCATGTACTCTCTCCTATTGTGTCTGGGCAGAATTGCTGACACTTTCAAATTTAATCCTAACTCACGACTTTTTTGCAACATTGACCTGTACTTGTTAAGTAAATCTGCAGATCTCCTACTCTTAATGTCATTGGTGCCAACCTGTACGACAATATCACCCTTTGTGCCCTTAAAAAGATGATATCTGAGTTAATCTGAGTATATATCTTAATATCATCGGCATAGCAGAGTATGTCTTCTCTTCCGTTTGTGCAACAGAGAGAAGACATACTCTGCTATGCCGATGATATTAAGATATATACTCAGATTAACCCCGGCGAACATCTCTCAAACATCAATAAAAAGATCTGTGAAAAATTACAAAACTTAGGATCCTATCTCCATCAATTTGGCCTCCTCATTAACCCTGCCAAATCAGCACAAATTGCCTTTTCTCTGAAGCGCCAACCCACTGAAATCCAAGCCTCTCTAGACGGCATTCCCTTCCCAGTGGTCAAGATGCATACAGACTTGGGAGTCGTCTTTGACTATAAACTGAGCTTCAACCCCCCACATTGACAAGCTCACAGCAAAATTCTGTCAAATGCGCTGGACCACAAAACAACAACTGCTCCACGTTAGGGATCTGGATGTGACTCGTCGGTACGTATACACCTCAGTATACTCCGTCGTACTGTATGCCTCGGAAATTTGGGGGTCCGCGGCCCCTACCAACATCAAGCGCGTGTTCTCCGCCAAATACTGGCTCCTTCGTTGGATCACGCAAAAACATCGTCGTCCACCCCAGCAAAGAACAACTGCGATGGCAATGTCACTTCATTTTGCCCGACTTCCAGATCTTGTATTTGAAAAACGCCTCGTTCTCACTGTCAAGATGACAACCGGAATGGTCTCGGAGCCAAGCATCTGGGAACTGTGTGGCTGGAGGATCCCTCTACCCGGACTGAGGTCAGCTCCCACGCTCACAGCTCACTATAACAGACAATCGCTCAGTGACCGCTTTCTCCCCAGGGAGATGCTCCCCACAATCGTTTCAATTGACGGCGACCTCTGTAGGTTTGTGAAGGATCGGAGGTACCGAAGACAGATCCTTAAGAGCCTGACCTTGGCGAGGCAAAGTACACATTGATAAGGGCAGCATAATAATGCCCAATATATTGTAAATAATGTTGAAAGCACGATGTCTTTATGAATGTGTTGTAAATAAAGTCAACAATATCTTTATGAATATAAATAACATAATTTAAATATGAATATCTTTATTATTTCATTGTAAATACTGTCAAAAGTATACATCCTGTAAATAATCTGACACTGATTCCATTTTATTGTTGGTTCTGGGGGATGAGCCCGAACTTCGATGTGGGCCCCGTTCCCTCAAGGCTATTGTCCACCAACCAATGTAAAACCCCTGGCATTGCTGCTGTGAAGGGTCTATTGTATATACCATGTTTGTATACAATAAAGATTATATATATATATGTTTTACAACATCATAAACTTTTGCCCTTGGCAGACATATCCGTCCTGTTCCATCTATCCTTTTTACACAATATATTCCCAGTCTCCCTGACAATAGTCACCAACAATAACTAGTTCCTTTGGGACCAGCGCATTCTGCTTTGGAGATTGCCGCTGTGTTTCCTGGTGCCCAGGAGTGAGCTCTGGCTTTAAGTTGGGCAGTTCAGAGCTTGACATGCCCCTCATATTAATTTCTTCGAGGGCATCTACCCTACACTTCAAGCTCTCATAGATGCCCAGTAGTATGCTGAGTTGATGCCTAATTTCTAGACACTCTCTGCACCTGGCACACACAAAGACATCCTCCTTGGCTAGATCATGTTCTGTGCCAGAGAGTTCAGCAAACATTTCACAAGTTGCATATTTTTTTAGGCTGTGATGCATTGGAGAATCGCCCCCCTCAGATCTCCCCCGAGTCACAGCACTCCTGCCACTTTGTGACAATTGCTTTGCTGCTCTAGTCTGGGGCATGATATTTGAAATTAATAAGATTAATAAATTTAATTAATTAATTGTCAATACTACGCTATCTAATAGAATCCTAACTGCATTTAGGATTCTATTAGATAGCGTAGTATTGACAATTAATTAATTAAATTTATGATGCATATTACGCTATATAATTATACGTTAGAGCTACCTAGTTACCACAATTAAAAATTTGAATTCCCTACTACTCTATACAAAAACAATGGCTGCAAGATTCACACGAAATAACGGTTTTACGTATATTAAGTAGTAATCTACAAAAACTCTTTATCTAAATTAAAAATAAAAAATAACCAGTGTAACTATAACTATAAGACTATGTATAAAGTACAATATAAAATAACAATTTGATAAATAAAAAGGCAAAACACTTATTGCTTTTTTTGGAGCCTGTAATTTACAGCTGTAATTTTTAAAGAGACAGCGCCCTCTCCATGTCTGAACTATAACTGCAGTCTTGTCTATCCTGCAGTGCTTCTTTAACCAGTGCCTCCATTATTTTTCCAGAACAGAAGTTAAACTAAGAGGTATGTAATTACTTGTGTCACCCTTTGGATTCTCCTTTGTGAACTGGGGTCACATTTGCATATTTCAGTCCATGGGGGTCTCCGCTGAGTCCAAGGAAGCACTCATAATTATGGCTAAGGGTTTGCTTACTTCCTTTCCTGCCTGCTTTAATATAACTGGATAGAACCCATCTACCCCAGGTGCCTTTTCTATATTTAACTTCAACAATTTCTCTTCCACTTTGCTCTCAGTTATTACAAAACCCTTCAGCTCCCTGCCAGAGTTTAATACACTTCTGGCATTCCTTCTGTGAATAACCAGCTTGTGTGAATGTAGATACAAACTACTCATTCGGTTTGTCAGCTACCTGAGCAGGATCATCAACAGTCAAACTATTGATAACAAACGGACCAATCTGAATCATCCCCTTCCTTCTAGAATTTACATAAGTAGAGAACGCTTTGCTGGTTTTCTTTGCATCCTTTGCTAAAGATTTCTCATAATTTGCCTTTGCTTGCCTAACTGCCTTTGTGATTTGATTATAGACCAGCTTATATCTATCCTAGGCTTCTGTGTCATCTGATCATTTATATGTATCCCATGCATTTTTCTTCTTTGTCACATCTCATTAGTTCATCTGACACCCATTTAGGCCAAAACCTTGAACAATGTTTTCTAGTAGCCTCCAAGATTAATTATTTTAATGCTTCCCATTTAGAATATGCTGTTGGTAACATCATCAGTTGGTCCCACTGTATTGAATTTAAAAACTGTCTTTGACTCTTCTACACCTTTAAGAAAGAAGAAACCCTTCTCTTTACCCCTGATGGTTAGTACATCTTTGTGTAAATCCCACATCAGCTGTGATCTCTACCACCTAGTGGTTCCTTTATCTGCAGATTCTTAATGCATGGAGAATCACTACTGATAATCAGATCAAGAGTATTACTCCCTCTAGTTGCTTCCGGAACATTCTGCTATAGAAAATAATCATCCTGTGAATCCACAAAAGCCTTGCAAGTGTGTGATTGAATAACCCACAAATTCCAGTCAATATCTGAGAAGTTAAAATCTCCATTATAAGAAAATCTGATTTGTTGGCACACTATTTATCTGTACAGTTGTTCATTATACTCATCAGAGTCATTAGACCAATAACACACTCATACTTTAATTTTTGTTTTCCCAGTGCTTATTTCACACCAAACTCACTCAAACTGCACTGTCCATGCATTTCAACTGGATGCACTTCCTTAGATTTTATGTTTCTTAACTAATAGCATAACCCCTCCTACCCAGTCGATCCTTTCTGTATGCCCCAAATTCCAATTCTACATTCCTTATATCTGTGTGACACCATGTCTCTGATATCCTAACAATATCTGTGTGACACCACGTCTCTGATATCCCAACAATATCTGTGTGACAACATGTCTCTGATATCCCAACAATATCTGTGTGACACCATGTCTCTATCCCAACAATATCTGTGTTTGATATTTTGAGCAGCACCTCAAATTTATTTTCTAAACTCCTAGTATTGGCATTTATGCAAGTATACATGCAACTGTTCTTATTCTTAGCTACCCTAACAAAGCCAATGTATTTATTTGTTCTGTGATGACTCGCAGCAGTCACCGAAATCCTCAGCACCTTGTTTTACAGGCTGCTGCTCATTCCAATAGAAGCAGTGCAAGAATCACTTTCACCTCTGCCAGCGGCTACTGGTAATCTATTAGTCTGTGTATCTCCCTAAGCTAGCAGTTTGGGGAGATACACGGCCCACCTAACACTGCCTAGATAGCATCAGCAAATGTTCTTGCAATCTTTCTATTTAAGCATATCCCATCCCTGTAGTAACAATCTCTCCTGGGCCGAATTGATCGACAAGGCTCTCATCATATTCTCCCTCCTATCGTGTTTGTTATTTGGTTTCTAGGAGCATTATCAACTAAGGCCATATTGCTCCGGGGATATGTGATGGTCATTCCCTGACCTTTCCGCATCCTCCGTATTTGGTGGTCACGGGCTTGAACCCCAGTCTAATCAAAAGAAGTGTGTGCTATGCACTGCTGTTCCTGCCCACGGAGGCGCCCCTCCTATCGTGTCTGGGCAGAATTGTAGACACTTTCACATTCAACCCTAACTCGCGACTTTTTTTTTTCAACACTGACCTGTACTTGTTGAGTAAATCTGCATATCTCTTACTCTTAATTTCATTAGTTCCAATGTGTAGAAAAATATCACCTTTTGTGCCCTTAAAAGATGATACTGTTCTACAACAATTTTTGCCCGTGGCAGACATACCCTGGGCCTGTCCTACCTATCCTTTTTGCACAAATATTCCCCACTTTCCTGACAATAGTCACCGACAACCACTAGTTCCTGTGGAACCAGTGCATTCTGCCCTGGGAATTGCCACTGTGTTGCCTGATATTCAGGTCCAAGCTATAGCTTTGATGTGGGTAGCTGAGAGCTTGATGGGCCCTTCAATTTAAACTCTTTGACCCTTTGTTTCTAGCTCTCATAAAGGCCGATAACAATGCTAAGTTGGTGCCTAACTTCCTCACACTCCTTACATCGAGTACACTCAAAGATACCTCTCCTTGGCAATATCATGTCCCATTCCTGATAGCTCCACAAACATCAAACAAGCAGTACATTTTAAAAGGCTGTGATTCAGAGGTCAACCACTCCCTCTCAGTCCTCCCCCAAGCCACAGCACTCCCACTACCTTGAGCCATTCGCCTTGCTGTTCTGAGGCAAGATTGCAATTCAATTTCAATACAATTATAAATATTACACTAAACTTATATCCCAATGCAGTAATAACACTATATATATATATATATTGCAGTATCGATTTTAGCTCCTACAGAGTTATGTTATATGTATTAAGTTAAAATGTTAAGTTTGTAATATCTAAGTAGTAATAATAGATGATAAATTTAACTATCTATTGCCATCCACGTGATTTGAATTCTCACACTAGCTATTTGCGATATTATATCTATGCCAAATCACCGATTCTAAACGCACTACAAATTTTACTGTCATACATTATGGTCTACTCGAAAAGGTAAATTCTTAAAACACATAAGTAGTGCCATTTCAATTGCAGTGTCTTGAGACCAGGCACCTCCAGGGAGATCTGACCGAGGTGTTTAAAGCCTTGAACAGTTTTAGGAAGCTGAATATTAATGGTATTCTTCCATTTGCTGAGACTACACATGAGGGGGCATAAATTCAAGTTGAGGAAGGATGGTTGCAGGATAGGTTTGTGGAAGTTTGCTTTCAGCCAGCGGGTGGTTGATTGTTGGAACAGGTTTCCATCTGTTGTGAAAGTGGATGGATTGAATAAATTCAAGGGAAAACTAGGCAAATCCTTGGAGGGCACAAGAAGGGTGAACTGTGTTTTTTTTTTTTGGCTGATGCTATTTAAGTTTGCTTTCTTAACTTTCATAACTCATACAACACACAGAAACATATGCTACACACATTTGGCCCTTTTTGCAGTCTATTGCATCATCACAGAGGAAATGAGGCAGATTTGAACAAATTTTTTACGTGTTACCTCTACCTATACACAGACATGTCCATATGTCCACATGGGAGGTTGACAAAATATGTTTACTTTATGGGTAAGATCCTTACTTGCATCATAGGATGGGGACAAAGAAAATTCAAATTATTATTTTTAACATCACTAATGTTTGTATTCATATTCGTATTGCTTATTTTGCTTGTAGAAATGTACATTCTTTGGTTCATTTGCATGTTTTGTGGGCTTATAAAAACAGGAATAACTCACAGGGGAAAATCCTACTCCATCGGCCTGAGACTGACTAACTAGATCTTGATTAAGAGAATCAGAAATTTCTTCTGCCAATGGGAACTGAACGTAGACATTTCCATGTGCAGCTGAAATACGGGAGAATAGAGCACTTGTGATAAACAGGTACTCTTTAGATTGGTCTAGTGCAGCGGTTCCCCACCGGCAGTTCGTAAACTCCTGGGGATTCCGAAAGTGTCCCAGGGAGGTTCACACTAAAAATTCTGTAATGGCATCTGCTTAGATTTACACAGGTATATTTTCGTAAACTACAAATTAGTTCAATATTAATTTTAACTATTTTGTAATTATTTATATATTTAGTTGTGGTTTGGGTCACACACCCTTAGCGAGTATGTGCGACAGGATATTGGTAGGGGGATTGAGTGTAATATTTTATAATAAAAATTCATAACTATTATATGATTTCAGAGAATATAGGCTTAGTGCTTTGTGATAAAAATATTACATTGCCAAGTCAAAAAAGGTTGCGAACTGCTGGTTTAGTGTTAGCAGTGGGATTTCTCAGGAATTGAAGCTGGGAACACTGTTGTTCCTGTTTTTTTTTAGAATGATATTGACAAAGGGAAAGATATCAAAATTTGCAGGTAATGTTAGCAGAGAGGTCAATAACCAGTGGCCTGAAGGCTATCCAAGTCATCTTTCAGGACATCCTGGACAGGCTCAGGAGAGGTCAAGAAAGTGGCAACTATATTTTAATGCTGCACAGTGCAAGATTTTACATTTGGGAAATAACAATCGCAAAATAACATAATATAATAAGAATAAGGCACAATTGTGAGTTGGAATTCTGTGTCCACATGTGCAGAACACTCCTAAAATTAAGGGCATCTTCAAAATGTCCAAAGATGTGCAACATTGTCTGGTGAGATTGTCAAATGAATAGCATTAGCATCAGTAGAGGCATGTGATGCAAGGAAGCACGCTTATGCAGCATCAGCCAAATAAAAAAAAAAAAAAAAAAACACACTTCCATTTCATCCCTCTGTTCGTTCGAAATACCTGTCCAGCTGAGCCTTAAATTTATTTAGGCTATCAACTTCCACAACAAGGGATGGAAGTCTGTTCCACCAACCAACTACCCACTGGTTAAAGGCAAATATCCGCACATCTATTCTACATCTGTCTTTCCTCGATCTGAATTTATGCCCTCTCAGGTGATTATTCCGAGCAAGAGGAAGGATCCCATCGGCAGTGAGCATGCTCAAACCATTCAAGGCTTTATTCACCTCTATCAGATCACCTCGCCGGTGCCTAGTCTCCAGACACTGTACTTTGCAAAACTTTGTAAGAGCAACCCTTTGTTCCATTCACTAATCTTGTTGCCCTTCTCTGTATTCGTTCCAGCAGCTCTACATCCTTCTTGAAATGAGGCCTCCAGACCTGTATACAGTACTCAAGGTGTTTTTTTGATTGATTTGGTAGTTGTTGGCGCATCGGCTTCTGTGGCCATATTGCACCTCCCAAGGTTTTTGCAGTACTTTGATCCAAGCCCGAGGCGGGAATCGAACCCGCGACCTTTGGGTTGCCGGGCAGGTACTTTACCCACTCGGCTAGCCCGGTCGGCACTCAAGGTGTGGCCTGACCATTGCCTGAAAAATTCCTGAATATCATTTTTTTTTTTTTTTGGTAGTTGTTGGTGCATCTGCTTCTGTGGCCATAATGCACCTCCCTCGGTTTTTGCAGTACTTTGATCCTAGCCCGAGACGGGATTCGAACCCGCAACCTTTGGGTTGCCAGGCAGGCACTTTACCCACCCAGCTAGCCCGGTCGGCATATATCTTTGACAAAACCCATGAGCTACTCTTGCAGCCTGTCTGCACTGCTCAGAGAACTTCATATCTGCCTGCCGAATTACCCTCAGGTCCTTTTCATTCTCTACCACTGTCAGTGTAGTCCACAGAGTTGATACGTTGCTCTGGGGTTGCTGTTTCCCATATGTAGTACTTTACATTTGTCAATGTTAAACTTCATTTGCCACCTCTCAGCTCAACCTTTCGAGATCCTGTTGCAGCAGCATAGCATCAGTAGTGTCCTTAACAACCCTGCCAACCTTTGTATCGTCTGCAAACTTGGACATTAAGCTTGATATACCATCATCAATATCATTTATAAATACAGAAAACAATAATGGACCCAACACTGAACCCTGAGGGACTCCACTAATAACATTAATCCGCAATGAGCAGTGTCCATTGATTACCACTCTCTGTCTTCTCCCCCTCAACCACCCCTTTATCCATAGCAGCAGTCTTCCATGTGCAACAGTATCAAAAGCCTTTCTAAGATCCAAATATATAATATCAAAGTTATTCCCTGCATCCAGTTCTTTTGTGACTGCATCATAGTATCCAATCAAATTGGTCAGGCAAGACTTTCCCTTAACAAAACCATGCTGTGTCCAAGCTATAACTGAAGTCTTGTCTAGATTATCCTGCAGTGCTTCTTTACAAAATGCCTCCATTTCTTCTATTCCAGGAAGTTAAACAACCTCCTGGAATAGATCTATAATTACTTGTGTCAACCTTTGATCCTCCTTTGTGAATTGGGGTCACATTTGCACATCTCCAGTCTATGGGTACCTCCCCTGAGTCCAAAGAAGCTCTCATAATTATGGCTAAGGGGTTTGCTTACTTCCTTTGCTGCCTCCTTTAATATAACTGGATAGATCCCATCCACCTCAGGTGCCTTTTTTATATCAGTAGTGTATCATCAACAATTTCTCCTCCACTTTTCTCTCAGTTATTACAAAAATCATCTAGCTCACTGCCAGAGTTTACTTCACCTCTGGCATTCCCCTTCCTGAATAATTCCTCATGTGTGAATGCAGATGCAAAATACTCGTTTAGTTTGTTAGCCACCTGAGCAGGATCCTCAACTGTTGAACCATCAATATCGAGTGGACCAATCTGATTCATCCCTTTCCTTCTAGAGTTTACATAGGTAAAGAATTCTTTTCTGTTTTTCTTTGCATCCTTTGCCAAGGATTTCTCATAATCTGCCTTTGCCTGCTTAATCTCCTTTGTGACTTGGTTACAGACCCGCTTATATCTATATAGCGGGTCTGTAACCAAGCTTATATCATAGGCTTCCATGTCACCCATTAATTTATATGTATCCCATGCATTTTTCTTCTCTGCCATATACTTATATGAAGAAAGACTTTAAATATGTGGGCTATTCAGGCAGGTAACTAAGTATGTCTTACAGGAAATCTGATCAAGGTCTATAAGGCTTTGAGAGGAATAATAAAATGAATTAAAATGAAATTGTAATGGTTATAAATGATACTACAGCTATGAGTAATAAATTCAAATTATGGGGGAAGTTATAGATTGGATTGTGTAGTTTTTATTTAGTTAAAAATTGTTAACTACTGGAAAAGTTGAGTAGTAATCAGCAGCAACTTTATTAAAAACTAAATTAACACTTGGAGGGGGGGGGGCAATGCAGCAAAAGCCTGGGGTTTTCTAATCACATTTTGCACCATATGACTAATACTAATATTAAACAGCTGTATTACAAAATTAATAAAAGAGCTCTGGAAGAGCTACATAAAGTGATTGCTAATGAGTTAAGAATCATATTTAAATTATACAAAGAAAAATTCTTCCTATGTTTTATGTAAAAGCATGTATTAGACTAGTCTTGATAGAATGAAAAATATATTTTACCTTCTGCTTGATGTTTGCAATGATCTTTACAATTTCACTCTGATAATTAAACATTGATCCACCAAATGTAGTCCCTTTCATATATGAAGCAGTAGCATTCAGGCCTGAAATAAAATATTACAGAAATATAACTTTCCATTTGTCAATATGATAACTACAGGGTCAGGCAAAAAAAAAAATTAAAAAATGAAATAACTACTGTTCAAACTGGTATTGTTATTTCCATTTTTATAATATACATCAAAGCATTTACAATGTGCATTTGAATCAACTTGGGTTTCTTTGGAGGAGGAGAAGACCTATGTTTCCACTGTTTGGACTGCTTCTTTGTTTCTGGCAGAAAGTGATGGACCCATCCATGGTCACATACCTTGCAAGGAATATGCTGAATCAGTTTGAAAACAATTCAAATGTTCACTTGACTTGATACTCATGCATTTTTGATCTGCTGTCAGAAACTTTGGGCCCATCATGCTGATACCTTTTTTATAGTGAGAACATCTGTTGTTATGTGGTACAAACGTTTGGATAAGATGTTGGCAATGTACAGAATTGTCACTCATTGATCACATCACTAGATCATACACGCTGTCAACAACTTCTGGAATGATGGATGTTGCAGGTCTTTTGCAGTGTGGGTCATCTTTCAAGTTCTCCCTCCCTCTTTTAAATTCTGCTGTTCATTTGTTAATCATGTAATAGAAAAGGGCATCCTCTCCCAATATTGTAACCATATCCTCATGGTTAGCTTTTGGTGTTAGTTCCTTTTTTACCAAATACCGGATGGCTGCACAGTGACTGATTTTGTTCATCTTTCCTCATTCACACAACTTGGTTCACTTCAGGACCTATAATTAAAAAAAGATGTTATTGAAATTCCATGAAACTTGGTAGGCTATTATTATTTGAAGTGTTATACATTAAGTACAGAAATTTTTAAAACTGTACCACTACCCTTTCACATTCAGGCCACAAACATTTCAAATCCCTCTCACATGTTACATTCCTGTGTCTGAAAATGGTCTCCTAAACAGCCACCATCATTGCAGAGACAATCCTCTACTCATATTTTCATATGATCCATTACTCTGTGTAATGTTTCTGGTGACATTCTTTCAATTGCATAATGAATTGGTCAAGTGTTCATGGCTGGTTTACATAGACTTTGGATTTTAAGAAACCTCAAAAAGAAATTATGAACAGGTAAGGCTGATGATTGTGGTGGCAAATTTATGTTATTAAAATGAGATATAACGTGGTCAAGAAACATTTCCTTTAAAATGTCTATGGAAAGTCTTGTAGTATATGCTGTTTTACTATCCTGCTGAAACCAGACATTTTGTATGTCGATTCCTTTTTTGATGAAGATCCTCTCTATTTACATATAATATAAATAAATTTTCTGTTTATACTCTGGGATAACCACACAGTCAAAGGATCACAAAATATAGAAAATACAAGGAAGAGCTCCGTATTTATCAGTCATGGGCTTGAACCCTCTGGTTGCTCAAAGAATGTGAACTTATGCACTCTCACGCCTGGCCACTCGGTTATATAGGGCCGAAGTTACTGTGACAGCTGAACCATTATCATTTTCACAAACGTATGGATCGAAAATGCTGAAAGCAGACATTCCACACCAAATGGTAACTTCTTGGATTGTTCATGAAGGTGACATGGATTTTCAGCTGCCCAATATCTAAAATTTTATTTATTTACATAGCAATTCAAATGAAAGTGGGCCTTGTCACTCATGATTAAGTCTCAAATGTGTATTCAAATCAAAAACAAGTACGTGTTGAACTGGTTGCATTATATATAGACAGAACTTTAAATTGATGTTTGGGGACTAAATTGAAATTATGCCCAATGTATATGCAACAGAAGCAAAATTCATAATATAAAAAAATATACAGTTGAATCTCGTTAATACAAAGTTCAAGGTACCAAAATTTTCACGTTTTGTAATAACGAGGTTTGTAGTAATGAGTAGTGTCAAAATTTTTCCTTTTTTTTTTTTTTTTTTTTTTTTTGGAACATACTATACATCTAAGAATAATAATATCAAAATAAATTAATTTAAATTAATAAAATAAAATAATATATAATAAAAACAAAAGCCTTATCTAAACAATATAGTAATAGTAATAATACATTTTTTAAAGATTTTATTTTATTTGTAAGATAAACTAAGAAAAAAGCAATTAACGAAAATGAAAATATAAAATATTGTACAGTATATATTTTGATATGTACAATATTTTAGTATCACAGTAAAAAGAATTACAATCATAATATAAAAGGAGACATAGAAGTTTTTAATAAATTAATCTAATTTAAAGAAAGAATCCAATGGTGTTTGCACAGTTTTTGTCCTATATGCATTTTTAACTACAGCACAGACATTATCAAATGCAACAGTTGTTTCTTTAGCAAAGTTACTGCAGGCCAACACATTCTCTATTATGTTCAATGCATTTTGGACATCTTTTTTAGATGGCAGTGTGTATGCGTCTTCACTTTTGCTGTAGCTGGTAACAAAAACATCATTTTCTTTGGTGCTCAGCAGCTCTTCTTGGTGATGGCATTGCAGTGATAGCAACTTCATCATCCACCCAACAAAATCCATATGCTCCTTCAAATTCCTCCATTTCTCAATGTGGCTATCACTTTCGTCAGTTGGACCATGTTTTTTGACGATATTCTCTCCAAAGCCATTCTTTCTGAAGCAGTTGATTATTACACTTGATGCAATACTGTCCCAAACAATAACAAGATTATGGATAGCATCAATAATCTTGTCATCCAAGCCATTCCAATTTGGCAGAAAATTGTTCCCTCCTTCTACATTGTGGATCAAGTACCTAACCAGCTGGGCTCTGTATGCTCTCTTGAGGTTATAAATAATGCCTTGATCCAGTGGTAGCATAAAAGTGGTGGTATTTGAAGTTAAAAACAACAGCCATATATTTGTAAACTTAAGAGCCACAGCGGATGTGCTGTACAACGATATAGAATTGTCAAAATGTTCCTTTTTTTGAAGAGATTCTTCTGTCTACTCGATAACCAAGACTAAATTTTTACTGTAAGCCAAGCACTTCTGTTGGTCTCAATCACAGGGAAGTTGGTTAACTGCTTTAAAACAGTTTCCAGATTTGGAAAACTTTTCCGAAACTGGAAACTTACCAAAACTTTCCCAAACTTTTGGTAAGTTTTCCAGGCTTGGAAAACTTACCAATCACAAGTGGGCATAGTTTTGTACAGCAATCTGAATTGCAGCATAACAGAACAGTGAGGGGGCTTAGAGGGGAACAGGTATCCTGTGTGTTGTCAGACACTCAGCCTAAAACACTGATGGATCCAATATTTCTCTATTACAGAAGATTTAGGAGAAGTCCGGTTGGCCTGCCTCCCTAAAATCCACTCATGCACACCTTCTCGATGGTAAGCCCTGTTATGTCACTTAGGTGGCAACGAACGTGTAAAGTGGTTCTCTTCAAGACGCCTGGTCAGCGTGAAGAGGAAAAGACCAAACCCTCCAGCATGAGAGCACAACAATACAAATGGCCCTCAGTCCCCAGCAGCTTTCACTCTCCTTCTTACGGCAGCGAGAGGATCAGAGTGGAAGCAGAGGGTGCTAAGAATCTCTGGGTACGACCAGGCTGCCATGCACGGAAACTGAACTTGGCCTGTTATAACGTACGATCACTCATCGGTGAAGACAGGATATTAGAGCTGGAAAAGGAATTAGAAAATGTGAATTGGAATATCATCGGTTTGGCTGAAACAAGAAGAAGAAATGAATCACTTATAAGTTTATCAAGTGGAAATCTGCTGTACACCAATGGAAACAGTGAAAGGAGTGAAGGTGGAGTTGGGTTTCTGGTCCATAAAGATTTTAAAAACAACATTTTGGAATTCAAAAGTACATCACCAAGGGTGTCAAGGCTAATACTCAAGATTTCTAAGAGGTACAAGCTAAAGATTATAATGATTTATGCACCAACATCGAGCCATGATGATGAAGAGGTTGAAGAAATGTACACCGAAATTGAGAGTCTTCTAGATGAGTAGAAAACCCACTACACTATTATTATGGGGGACTTCAATGCTAAGGTTGGAAAAAGGCAAAACAGCGCAGAAAGAGGAACTATAGGAAACTTTGGAATTGGTGAAAGAAATAAAGGAGGTGAAAGACTTGTGGAATTTGCAGAATCTCAAGGACTGTCAGTAATGAACACTTTTTTCAAGAAAAGGGTGAACAGAAAGTGGACATGGAAGAGTCCAAATGGATTAACAACTAATGAAATCGACTTCATCCTCACTAACAGAAGATATATTGTGAATGATGTTACCGTCCTGAATAAGGTAAATGTTGGAAGTGATCACAGAATGGTAAGATGTACACTTGATATAGATGTCGGAAAGGAAAAAACTGACTTGAGTAAATAATACAAAGGTCTTTGAAATAACAGAGTAGGAGAAAAAGCAGCATGTACTGGAACTTAAGAACAAGTTTGAGCTTCTGCAGACTGCTCAGGACCAAGATATCGACAAGGATTATTACAACTTTCTGAAAGTGATAAAGCCCAAGAAACTTATAGGGAAAAAGAAATCCAAGGAAGAAAAAATTAGTCAAGAAACACTTGTTATGATGAACTGAAGGCGACAAATGAAGAGCAAGATAAACACTGACAAAAAGAAAATTGAGTATACTGAGTTATGCAAAGCCATTAGAAAGAGACTCAGAGAGGACATAAGAAGATTTAACACAAGAAAAGTAGAACAAGCATTAAGGGAAAACAAAGGATTTAAATCAGCAGCCATGAGCAGTAATACAGAAAGACAAATGATACTGAAACTGAAGAATAGCGATGGTGTACTTATAAACAGCAGAGAAGGCATAATTCAAATAGCAGAAGACTACTATAGAGAATTATACAAGGAGCGAGGGAATGATACCAGCAGTGGGGAAGATGGATTGCAAAGTAGCAACACATACGACATACCCGATATTCTTCTTGATGAGGTAGAACATGCATTGAAGAAAATGAAGAATCGGAAAGCCCCGGGGGAAGATGAAGTTACTGTAGAGTTGTTAAAATTCAGAGGAAGAGACATAACACAAAAACTGGCAAGGCTCTTCACAAAGTGCATTAGAAAAGGTGTGACGCCTAAGCAGTGGAATAATGCAGTCATAGTTTTGCTGCATAAGAAAGGAGATAAATCAGAAATTGGAAATTATAGACCAATTAGCTTGTTATCCCACATCTACAAGTTGTTCACAAGGGTCATTACTAACAGATTAGAAAGAATACTTGATGAGAATCAACCGAAAGAGCAAGCTGGCTTTAGGACAGGATTCTCAACTATGGATCACCTTCACGTAATATCACAGCTAATGGAGAAAGCAAATGAATATAAAACACCATTATGCCTGGCATTTGTGGATTACGAAAAGGCATTTGATGCCACACAGCATTTCGGGCACTGGAAAGACAAGGCATAGATACCCCATATATTATGATTTTGAAGAAAATATAATATGAGAATGCTACTTCTTTTATTAGACTAGACAAAGACAGTAGCAAATTTAAAATCGAGAAAGGAGTTCGACAAGGCGACACAATATCTCCGAAGCTGTTTACTGCTGCCCTTGAGGAAGCTTTCAGAAGATTAGACTGGTCGCAGAAAGGAGTCAATGTGAATGGAGAGTACCTAAACCATTTAAGATTTGCAGATGACATTGTGGTTATAAGCCACGGTCCCAAAGAATTAGAGGAAAATCTTAATCAGTTATGCACAGTTAGTAAGGATTTTGGACTAAAGATGAATATGGCTAAAACAAAAGTAATGATGAACAAGTATGCCACGGAAAGGGAAATAATGATTGAAGGAGCAGTAATTGAAAAGGTGGAGTCATATGCTTATCTGGGACAAGTTATTAGCTGTAATAATGATAAATGGCTGGAAGTGAAGAGAAGAATAAATTTTGGATGGATAGCATTCAGGAAATATAGTCACATACTGAAGAGCAATATCCCAGTTTGTCTGAAACGTAAAATAATGAACCAGTGTATACTCCCCACCATGACTTATGGAAGTGAAACTTGGGCACTCACCAAAAGAATGGAAGAGAAGCTGAGAACTACACAGCGAAGAATGGAACGAATTATATTGGGAATCAGACTGTTAGATAAGAAGAGAAACACATGGATTAGGCAGCAAACTCAAGTAAAGAACATTCTTATCAAAACTAAAGAACTAAAATGGTCTTGGGCAGGACACATAGCTCGAAGACATGATGACAGATAGATTAAGAAAATAACAGAATGGTACTCAAGAGGAGCTAGAAGAAAACCTGGAAGACAAAGGCGGAGATGGATAGATGAAATTCATGAGTTTTTGGGTAGTAAATGGATGGCCAGTGCTCAAAACAGAAGGAATTGGAAAGTTGCTGGAGAGGCCTTCATCCTGCAGTGGATTGAAAATGGCTGATGATGCTGATGAGAACAGTGAGTCTTTGTTTACTAAATTTTCCACCATGACAAGACTCTCGAATAGCAAATGTTTTTTTTGGTAACAAATTATAAAATAAACCTGTCTTGTCAAGATTAAAAATATCCTTTATGAAATAACATAATTTTATGGATTGATAAATGTTGTTCATGAAAGTGGTTTTGCTGCATGCTTTTCAACAAGTCAGTCATCAACCAATCAGTGGAGATCTGTTCTAAGCTTTCATTAGCAATATTCTTGCAAGGATTTGATCTGTCTACTGATAACTAACAGAATGGAAAGTGTTTTTTTTTTTTTTTTTTTGTGTCATAAAAATGAGCAGTCATTTTTAAAGTGAAGAATTTGGACAAGTCTATAATTGAGATGTTTCAGACATTAAATGATGCTTAGAGATAAGTTTGATCTTATTAAAAAGTTTAATTTAAAAGGTTAAAGGGAAAAAAAAACGGAATTTCATAAATGATATATGAAGTATAGCAACACAAAAGTGACAAAAATGTTCAGTGGGTACGACAGTTTGTTCCAATAGGAAGCTAGCATTACACTTTGGCTTTAGCATATGATGCAAGAAAGCAAGCTTATACAGCATCAGCAAAAAAAAAAAAAAAAAAAAAAAAAAAGTAATTTTCCCATTTCACCTGTCCTTGAATTTATTTACGCTAACAACTTTAGCATTTTAGCATTAGCTTTAGTAGAGGCATATGATGCAAGAAAGCAAGCTTATGTAGCATCATCAAAAAATAAATAAATAAAATAAAACAAAACCCACTCCCATTTCATCCCTCCGTTCGTTCAAAATACCTGTCGAGCTGAGCCTTAAATTTATTTAGGCTATCAACTTCCACAACAAGGGATGGAAGTCTGTTCCACCAACCAACTACCCACTGGCTAAAGGCAAATATCCGCACATCTACTCTACATCTGTCTTTCCTCAATCTGAATTTATGCCCTCTCAGGTGATTATTCCGAGCAAGAGGAAGGATCCCATCGGCATTGAGCATGCTCAAACCATTCAAAGCTTTATACACCTCTATCAGATCACCTCGCCGGTGCCTAGTCTCCAGACATTGTAATTTGCAAAACTTAAGCCTTTCTTTGTAAGAGCAACCCTTTGTTCCATTCACTAATCTTGTTGCCCTTCTCTGTACTCGTTCCAGCAGCTCTACATCCTTCTTGAAATGAGGCCTCCAGACCTTCATTTTGACCAGACCTTCAGTCAAAATCAGACTGTCATTTTGAGTTTATGCACTCTCAGGTTTTTAATCTGAGCAAGAGGAAGTATCCCATCAGCACTGAGCCTGCTCAAACCATTCAAGGTCCTATACACCTCAATCAGATCACCTCGTAGGTGCCTAGTCTCCAGATGCTGCAATTTGCAGAACTTAAGCCTTTTTTGGTAAGAGGATCCCTTCAATCCCCTCACAAGTCTTGTTGCCCTTCTCTGTGTTCGTTCTAGCAACTCAACATCATTCCTAAAATGAGACCTCCAGATCTGTATGCAGTACTCAAGGTGTGGCCTGACCATTGCTTTATACAAAGGGATAATCACCTCCCTATCCCTGCTAGCAATATTCCCGTAAATCATTGAGAAGACCCCATGACCTGCTCTGGCCGCCTCTCTGCACTGCTCAGTAAACTTCATATCTGACTGTGCAATTACCCCCAAGTCTTTTTCATTCTCCACTACTCTGAATGTAGTACCACACAGTTGGTGCAATTCTCTGAGGTTACTGCTACCCATATGCAGTACTTTACACTTGTCAATGCTAAACTCTAGTTGCCACTTATCAGTCCACCTGTCCAACTTTACTAGAATTACTGAAGGAGTAAATTTCACTAAAGAGCTGCTCACACTGGTGGAATGGAACACATAAACATAAGGAAAATTTTTGCCCATGATTCCACAAATTTTACATTTTAGCAAAGAAATTAAATTAGTTCTGATTTTTTAAAGCAGAGTTGAAAGCAGCATATATGTAGAAAGTTACGGATTCCATTTTGCAAACAGATATCAAAGCATTTTGATAACTATCTTCAAGTTTTTGAAATTTAATATTCTTTGCAATTCAGTACTTTTTTTGAGCTTTGGCCTATTTAGTGATAAATGACTCTTTTTCCTGTATATCCAAACATACAGATATATATAAAGGTTTAGACTAACTCTCCTTTGATGCACCAATTATACAATCCTTGGACTCAGGGGAGGTCCCCACGGACTGGAGTTGCGCAAATGTATGCCCAATTCACAAAAGGGGATTGAAGGGTGACACGAGTATTTACAGACCAGTTAGTTTAACTTCTGTTCTGGGTAAAATAATGGAGTCACTGGTTAAAGATGCATTGTAGGATCATCTAGACAAGACTGCAGCAATAATTCAGACACAGCATGGGTTTGTTAAGGGAAAGTCTTGTCTGACAAATTCGATAGGATATTATGATGTGGTTACAAAGGAACTGGATGCAAAAAATAATTTTGATATCATATATTTGGATTTCAGGAAAGCTTTTGACACTGCTGCGCATGGAAGACTATTGTACAAATTGGAGCAGAATGGTATTAAGGGTAAGTTGCTACAATGGATAAAAGGATGGTTGAGTGGCAGAAGACAGAGGGTGGTAATTAATGGAGTCCCACAGGGTTTGCTGTTGGGTCCTCTGTTGTTTTGTATATTTATCAATGATATTCATGAAGGTATATCAGGCTTAGTGTCGAAGTTTGCAGATGATACAAAGGTTGGCAGGGTTGTTAATGACAGTAATGGCAGTGTGCTACTGCAACAGGATCTAGATAATTTGGGCAGGTGGGCTAAGAAGTGGCAACTGAAGTTTAACCTTGACATGGTAGAAAATGAAAAAGACCTGGGAGTAATTGTGCAGTCAGATATGAAGTTTTCTGAGCAATGCAGACAGGCTGCCAGGGCAGGTCATGGGGTTTTGTCAATGATATATAGGAATTTTGCTAGCAGGGAAAAGGAGGTGATTGTCCCTCTGTATAAGGCAATGGTCAGGCCACGCCTTGAGTACTGTGTACAGGTCTGGAGGCCTCATTTTAGGAAGGATGTAGATTTACTTGAGCGTGTACAGAGAAGGGCAACAACAGTGGTGAGGGGAATGAAGGGATCCTCTTACCAAGAGAGGCTTAAGTTCTGCAAATTGCAGTGGCTGGAGACTAGGCACCTGCGCTGTGATCTGAATGAGGTGTATAAGGCCTTGAATGGATTGAGCATGCTGAATTCTGATGGGATCCTTCCACTTGTTCAGATTACGAACCTAAGGAGGCATAAATTCAAATTAAGAAAAGACAGATGTAGAATAGATGTGCGGAAATTTGCCTTTAGCCAGCAGGTGGTTAATTGCTGGAACAAACTTCCATCTGTCGTGGAAGTTGATAGGTTAAATAAATTTAAGGAGGAACTGGACAGGCATTTGGAGGGAATGGTGTGATTTTTTTTTTTTTTTTTTTTTTTTTGGCTGATGCTGCATAAGCTCATACACTTTCTTTCTTGCATTACATGCCATTACTACAACTACTACTTGTTCCAAGATGATATGTGGTCTCTTTGGTGATGTGATTGTTGGACTACACTTTCTACAAAGGGTATGAGCCAAAATGCATCTGAACAAGCAATGGATATAACTATATTGGATTGTTTTTATGATTTGCCACAATATATGACACAAAATGTTGTTTCAAAGCAGGGTCTTTGTTTCTGTTATATGTTGAGTCGTGAGTCACACACACACATATATATATATATACACACACATGAAAAAAAAATAATAATAAAATAATAATAAATAAATAAATTTAAAAAAATACCGGCATTGGCATCTTTAATTATTCCTTCCTTTTCAGCTTCATATTCTGCCCAAGCTGCTTGGCGTTCTTCTTCAGTAAGATCTTCTTCAGAAATGTTTTGAAGAAGAGAATCATGTTCATGGTATGTCACAATCCATTCTTTATGACGAATTAGCAATTCTGCTAATAAGCGATCCTAATATGATTAAAAAGTAATTTAAATATTTACATATATAACAGTGCATTTTGCAGTATGTAGAATATTGCAAAATGCAATATGTACAATATCTTAATGGTACATTGCCTCTATTGGCCTGTAATACAGAATGCAATCTTCACAAATCATGTTTGCCACTTTATTAGTATTAGCCGTATGGTGCAAGAAATTACCAAGGGTTTTGCTGTACCAGCCAAAAAAAAAAATAAATAAATAAAAAAACTATCTAGTTGACCCCCCTCCTCATACATGACATGACAGAAAAGGTTCGAACCCCCCTCCTCATACATGACATGACAGAAAAGGTTCGACAGGCAGTTTATGAGAAATCACTAGCAAACAGAGCAAAGAAGGGGGATAAAGAATTCTTCACATATATAAATGCCAAGAAGAGCAGGACAAACCAGATCGGACCTTTACGTAAGGGAAAGGGGATAGTAATAAATACACCAGCTGCCGTTGCAGATGAACTCAACAGTTATTTTGCATCGATATTTACAAATGAAAAGCCTTTTGTGGCAATGGCAAATTGTGGGAGTGAAGTTAAAAAATATGTAATTAATGATATTGAAATTTCGCAAGATTATTTAATGAAAAAACTTTCGAGCCTACAGACCAGTATGGCTCCTGGAGTTGATGGAATATACCCTATAATCTTAAGAGAGGCAGCAAGCGACTGCATTGAACCATTGAGGCTAATTATGCGAGCATCACTAGACTCTGGGGAGATTCCCTTGGATTGGAAAAGTGCAAATGTATCTCCCATACATAAGGGTGGCTCTAAAAGTGAAATTGGAAATTATCACCCTGTCAGTCTGATTTCAGTAGTAGGGAAAATCATGGAGGCAATGATCAAGGGTGGAATTCAGGATCATTTGGATCGAATTGAAATTATCAAGGATACTCAGCATGGTTTTGTAAAGGGAAAATCATGTTTAACAAATCTGGTTCGCTATTTCGAAAGGGTCACTCACGAGCTGGATTTAGGGAATAATTTCGACATTGTTTATTTAGATTTCAGCAAAGCTTTTGACTCAGTCCCACATGAGCGGTTGCTTTATAAGCTGGAACAGGTTGGAATCACTGGGAAAATCCTTAGATCGATAGAAGGATGGCTTCAGGGCGGGAGGCAGAGGATTGTGATAAATGGCTATTCCTCAGATTGGGTTGATGTAAGAAGTGGGGTTCCCCAAGGATCAGTATTAGGACCACTGTTGTTTTTAATTTTCATAAACGACATTGATGAAGGGATAGAGGGCGTGATGTCTAAATTTGCAGATGATGTTAAAATTGGTAGAGTAGTTAATGATCACTGTCAAGCTGAGCTTCTTCAGAGAGACCTAGATAGACTTCAGGAATGGTCAGAAAAATGGCAGCTGTGCTTTAATCCAACAAAGTGTAAGGTATTACACCTGGGAAACAGTAATCCAAAAAAAACTTATTCACTTGGTGGAGTTCAACTAAACCCAGTACTGGAGGAAAGGGACTTGGGTGTTACGATACGTCAGACATGAAATTCTCTGAGCATTGTAAACAGGTTGCAAGGAAGGCCCATGGTGTCCTATCGATGATCTATCGAACTTTTGCAAGCAGAGATAGGGACGTGATAATCCCATTATATAAGGCTTATGTTATGGAATACTGTGTTCAAGTATGGAGACCGCACCTAAAGAAAGACATTGAGCTTCTTGAAAGGGTGCAAAGAAGGGTAATTCGCCTGGTGAGATCGGCAAAAGGGCGTCCTTATGAAGAAAGACTTCGAATATGTGGGTTGCAGAGTGTGGAAACCTTAGAGGAGATTTGATTGAGGTGTTTAAGGCTCTGAGAGGCATCAGTAAAATGAATGAGGACAAAATTTTCAAGATTATAAATGATGCTAGAAGTAGGGGACATAAATTCAAGTTACGGGGGGGGGGGAATGTTTAGATTGGACTGCAGTAAGTTTTATTTTAGCCAGCGAGTTATAAATTACTGGAATAAGTTGCCTTCATGGGTGGTAGAGGCCGACAGTTTGGGGAAATTCAAAGGTCATCTGGATAGTACTTTCGGGTAAGGGAAGCGCACAGGATGATAGGTTTAATTTCCTTTTTATTTATTTTTTATTTTATTTTTTTTATTTATTAATTATTATTATTTATTTTTTGTTTTTATCATTGTTTTGTTCGGATTTTTTTTTTTTTTGGCTGGTGCAGCATAAGCCATAGGCTTTCTTGCACCATGCGGCCGTTACTAATACTAATACTAATTGATAGAAATATTTTTCATTCTCTAGTAGAACGATGTTACACCGAGCAAGTGATATTGGCATCCACAGACAACCATCATAAGTTGTTCCGATGTGTTTAGTGGTTCAACTGGATTCAAATCGGAGCTAGGAGCAGGCCAGATCATTAGTTTTACATTATTCTTAACAAACCAAGCTATTGTATATCAAGCTTTGTGATAGGGGCGCTGGCCTACTGAAATATGTTTAGTCATGAGTTTTAAAATTGCATCAATGTTGGAAGAACAGCAATACTGAGGTTAGTATTAGCATAGGCATATGATGCAAGAAAGCAAGCTTATACAGCATCAGCAAAAAAAAAAAAAAAAAATATATATATCCCACTTCACACATCCATTTGCTCTAAATGTTTGTCCAGCAATTTCCCGAATTTATTTAAGCTATCAACTTCCACAATGGCAGATGGAAGTTTTTTCCAGAAACCAACCGCCCGCTGGCAATAGGCAATTTCTGCACATCTATTGTACAACTGTCTTCTCTCAATTTTAATTTATACCCTGCTCAAACCATTTAAGTTTTAATTTGAATTTCAGCCTGCATAAACCATTCAAAACCTTATACACCTCAATCAGATCACCCTGCAAGTGCCTAGTCTCCAAATGCTGCAATTTGCATAACTTAACCTTTCTTGGTAAGAGGACCCCTTCGTTCCCTCACAAATCTTGTTGCTCTTCTCTGCACACGTTCAAGCAACTCTACATCCTTCCTAAAATGAAGCCTCCAGACCTATACACAGTACTCAAGGTGTAGCCTGACCACTGCCTTATACAAAGGGATAATCACCTCCTTATCTCTACTAGCAAAATTCCTGTATATCATTGACAAGATGTCATGATCTGCTCTGGCAGCTTGTTTGCACAGCTCAGAAAACTTCATATGTGACTGCACAATTTTGCTTGTAACTTTGATGGAGAGTCCTTTTCAGACTATTCTCCAGGTTAAGAGCGCATCTAGATGAAAACAACATATACGACTGCACATTATCATGGCAGGATATCCTTCTAAACTCTTTCAGAGGTCAGATCCTTGGAGCATGACATCACTGCACCCACTGTTGTACATTAACTTTCCCAATGAAAACTTTGTGAATAGAAGCTGTTATGTTATGTTGTTGTTGTTATTTGGTTTTTAGGAGCATTAGCAACTAAGGCCATATTGCTCCGGGATATGCGGTAGTCATTCCCTGACCTTTCCGCATCCTCCATATTTGGTGGTGCGAATAGAAGCTCATCTGTGAAACTCTCGTTGACGCAATATGATGAATGACTATGCTCTTATATCTTCTAGTAGGGATGTACAAGACCAGTTTATCAGAAATGGAGTAAATGGAGATACCATGCCATCAAAATATGCAATCCTTGATATAAACAATCAACTTTGGCACGGCCAACTGTCTTGCATCTGCATATGATGTTTTAGACAGAGGCCTTTGTCCTCCGTGAGAGTATAGTCATTTTACTACTTGTCACTCATTTGGAGAGACAAGGGTTCAATTACTGCTCAAAAGTCCTCTTTAATCAATGCTGTAGTTAGATGATCTCAGGTGTCAGAAGTAGCATTTTTCCTATGAGCAATTCCAGGTTTTTCAGCCTGCACCACATGCAAACTGCCTTGTGAATGTGCCCTTGTACACCATAATATACAAACTGCATCGATTAACGCGATTAATTCGTCCCGCGAGTGCATTGCGCAAAACGGAAATGCGTTAATTGAATACAATAATCAATAGGAAAATTTATAATTTGTCCTTGACCTTCTGGAATGTCCATAAAGAATTTTAAAAATACCTTTTAAATAACTTTTTATCTGTATACAATGTAAAAGATAATGAAAATAATCATGGAATTAAATGTTTATTGCATAAAACAGCGGTTCCCAAACTGCGCACTGCGGAATATTTTAAATTTTCGAGGGAAACACAGCGATACTCGACATCTGTCGGACACCGCGCGAACTGCTATCTCGAGGTAGTTCACAGTTTCACCATTTCTTATTAAGTTGTTTGGACCTAACTACTAAACGGAACTGTTAGGTATTTCTTTTGGTCTGGGTACACCTTGAAAAAATTACTGAGACACTAAGGGCGCCATGAACCGAGAAAGTTTGGGAACCTCTGACATAAAATACACAATGAAGAAATGACTGTTGCGGAAACATTTGAACAGTGTTGACTTTCTCTTTTCATCAATGAATTTCCGATAGCCGACAACAATCTTCTCTGGGCCCTGGCGAAATAAATATTGCAGAAAACCCCAAACCTTTTGTTTGAGGTTCTCTGCGATACGAAAGATTTCATCTAATTCTTTTACCGTTATCTCCTTCGCAGGTAACATTTTCAACTGGTTAAAAATTTGAATTTTTATGCAAGTGTGCATTGACTTTATTAGCAGGAGACAAACAAGTAACATGTCTTCTTCTTCTGATGGTTGATGGAACAAACCGAGGTGGGCAGCAGGCAAACGTTTGTTTATTGACCGTACAACTCGCGGTAAGCTTAACGTGCGATTCAAATCTTTTTCAACTATCGCATAAAAAAAAGATTGTGTTAACTGGAAATCTGCATCGTGTAAAGCAGCGATTTCCAAACTGGGAGGTGCAGACTAGTGTAAAAGGAAGCGCGAAAAGTTTAACAGGAATGTAATTTTCATAACATAACATATATAAATAAAAAAATATATACATATAAATAAACTTTCATAACATAATATTAAATTTTATAACCTATTTTTTAAAGCATTTATCACCACCTATCTCACTCTAACTTTGATATAAACACGAGATAAACATTTATTTGGAAAAAAAAATTATATTTTGCTGAAATGGATTGATGAATTATGATTGATATGATGTAATGTAATATATATAATTTAGTGCGTACTATATATGACATATACATATAGGTAGATTGCATAGAATAGATTGCATGGTTGAAAATATAGTTTCAGCGGTGTGCTATTGTGTTTTTTATTGTCTTTGTGGCGTGATTACTTTCTGATAATAATCGTTAGTTATTTAGAAGTTGTATTTTTTAAGAATATAAATTTAACCCTAATATTTTTAGACGAATGGATACATTTTTTAACTGGTTAAAAGAGAAAATCCAATAATAATGAAGATACTGATGCTGATACAAGTAAAGGTAGTGGGAATACAAGCAACAGGGAACAAGAAGGTAGAACTCCCAAGACAAGAAAATACGATTCATCCTATTTATCATTAGAATTCACAAGTGTTATTATAGATGGCTTGGAAAAACCAATGTGTTTGTTTTGTACGAAAGTTTTGGCTGCAGATAGTATGAGACCAGGCAAATTAAAACAGCACCTTAAAACTATGCATTCTGAATAAGTTGGTAAGCCCATAGAATTTTTTCAAAGAAAATTAGATGAGTTTAATAAACAAAAGCAAACGCTCAAAAAAAAGTTTCTGTTCCATCAAATGCATTGCTAGCATCGTACCAAGTTTCTTATAGAATTGCGAAATGTAAAAAAACCACACAATAGAAGAAACTCTAGTTTTGCCAGCAGCCATTGATATGGTTAAAATAATGTATGGCGAATCATATGCGAAACAGTTACGACAAATACCGCTTGCTGATAATATAGTTGGCAGAAGAATCGATGATATATCTGAAGATCTTTGCGATCAGTTAGTTTCTCGAATGCGTACTTTGAAATTCGCCATACAAGTAGATGAGGCAACTAAAGATGCTCATTTAATTGCACATGTTTGATATGTTGCAGAAACTAATATAATGGAAGATATATTATTTTGCAACCCCATTCCTGGAAAGGCCACATCCAATGAAATTTTTAATATAATTGACACTTTTTTTGATGAGAAGACATAAAGTGGAATAACTGCATTGGACTCTGTACTGATGGAGCACAGTCAATGTCAGGACACAAGGCAGGTCTTCAAGCATTAGTTAAAAAGAAAGCACCCGGAGTTATCTGGACGCACTGCATGCTTCACAGAGCAGCTCTTGTGTCAAAAAATATGAACGGGGAACTTAACATTTTTACAAAATGTTATTATAAACTACATACAAAACAGTCCTTTAAAAGTTAGGTTGTTTGCAAAGTTGTGTGAAGATATGGAAGCTAATTATACCTCACTTCTATACTATTGTGAAGTGCGCTGGCTATCTCATGCAAGTGATTCAAAGGGTGTTTGAATCAAAGAAGAGATTGCAATTTTTCTTGATGAAAATCATAATGAAGAGGCAAATTTATTTAGGAATGATAACTTTGTTAAACTTGCCTATTTTGGTTGAAATTTTTGGAAAATTGAGTGTTTTGAATAAATCAATGCAAGGACCACAAATGCATTCACTGATTCAAAAAGACAAAGTGAAAGCATTCATAAAAAATTGGAGCTATGGAAATCAAATTTACAAAAAAATAAGTTCGACATGTTTCCACTTTTAAATGATTTCTGTGGCAGAGTTAATATTGAAGCAAACAAAAATCTATTTACTGAACACTTGGATGGTTTGCATGGATGGAATACTTGAATGGAAATACATGGATTAGGCAGCAAACTCAAGTAAAGGACATTCTTATCAAAACTAAAGAACTAAAATGGTCTTGGGCAGGACACATAGCTCGAAGACATGATGACAGATGGACTAAGAAAATAACATAATGGTATCCAAGAGGAGCTAGAAGAAAACCTGGAAGACAAAGGCGGAGATGGATAGATGAAATTCATGAGTTTGTGGGTAGTAAATGGATGGCCAGTGCTCAAAACAGAAGGAACTGGAAAATTGCTGGAGAGGCCTTCATCCTGCAGTGGATTGAAAATGGATGATGATGATGATGGATGGTTTGCTAATGCACTTTTCACATTATTTCGAAGATCTTGATTTTACAAAGTTCGAGTGGATACAGAATCCATTTGTTGATGAACAAGGTGACGAATTTGGATTGACAACTATTGAAAAGGAAAAATTGATAGAATTATCATGCGATACTTCATTGAAACAAAAATTTCAGAGTGAAACCCTAGTTCAATTTTGGTTGGATCAAAGTAAAGAATATAATACTTTGTCAAGCAAAGCAATGCAAGTACTGCTGCCATTCGTAACATCATATTTATGCGAAACGGGATTTCCTGCATTAGCTGCAATGAAATCCAAATATCGAGCCCATTTAGTAGTAGAAAAAGAGCTACGAGTAGCACTCTCCTCAATGACACCTAGATTTGATAAACTTTGTGCTAATAAACAAGCACATCCATCGCATTAAAAACAAA
Organism: Mastigoproctus giganteus; assembly: GCF_048544385.1. Lineage (NCBI taxonomy): Eukaryota > Metazoa > Arthropoda > Arachnida > Uropygi > Thelyphonidae > Mastigoproctus > Mastigoproctus giganteus. The sequence goes on along the minus strand of NC_143584.1, from coordinate 202,395,564 downwards.
TTAATTTAAAAATGAATATATATATAGTAAAACCTTGTTTTTTTTGTCAATTACGTTTTTTAAATTTTTTTGTATTAATGCATTTTTTACCATTTAAAAATGTGTCTATTATTTTATGAAATAAAGGGGAGGAGGTGCTAAGATTAGATTTTTTTAAAAAGGGGGTGTAGTAACATAAAGTTTGGAAACCATTGGTGTAAAGTGAAAAGTGGTATAATTTCAAATAGCGTTAACTGAAAATCGCGTTGATTGAACTCGTGTTATGCGAGGCCTGGCTGTATAATTATAATAATTATTATTAGCTATATGGTGTGAGGAAGCCTGAGGCTTATACTGCACCAACCAAAAAAAAAAAAAAAAAATATTTCTCAATTACCCCAAGAGACAGAGAGAGTCAGAAGTAGAAGGGAATCACCAAGAAAGAGAAGAATGATGATATCCAGCTCATGACCCTGGGTGTGCCAAGCCCATACTCACCAGATGTGAGCTCCTAGGGTAATTGGTGCAATATGGACTAATTTGCTGATGTACCTAAAACCCAACAAAAACAAATGTCTTTTAAAATGTTAATAAGCTTCAAAATTCAATGTATGTGGAGTCGTAACCTATATAACTACCACGTTCCATGTTGGTTATAGATTAGGTCTATGTTTCCGCCACCTTTCCATCTGAACTTATTTCTGTAAACCATGTTGACTGTAAATGATATCTACAGCTTAATTCATGTCTGTATAACTACAGTGGTCTTCTACAATATCTACTTAATAAACAACTGTCAGTGCCCATTGCAAAAATTTCACAACTGATATTTTTCTCTAGCTGTCCTAAAGAAATATAGTTCGTGTTCTGTTGCAATCCCCAATCCTGGATGCATTTGCAGGAGCACGAAAATGCATGTTTCTTCTAAACCGCAAGCAGGGCCCACATGAGTATGGGCGAGCTGGGTGGTTGCCCGGGCACTGATGCTTTGGGGGTGTTGAAGGTTTGAGAGGGTACATATGCTTCGTGGAAGGGGGGGGGAAACAAAAGATTTGGGGAAAGATGTGGAGGCCCTTTCTTTCTCTATAGTGCAGTAAACAGTCAAAAATGCATCAGCCACATTGAATGGCATCCGATGCAAAGGTCCTCTGCCTTTCAAAGATTTTAATAAAAATTGATAGAGAACCCAGGAATACCAAACTAACCGAAAATTTTCTCTCACACCCCTCAGAGATGGATGGACTGAGTTTGCAAAACAATGGCAGCTCCCTTGAAAGGGGCACTTTAATTGCCTTCTTCCAGGCTCTAACCTGAAAGAGGTATCAGGGTAGAGCCTGGTTAATATATGTCTTGAGAAAAACATATGTCCACCCTTCCATTTGTATATCAACTTATTTGCAGCCAAGAAGATTTTATTTTCAAGTATCTTTACTATGGACTAGAGTTCACTGCTCTCATTTGGTTCCTTCTTGCATTTCCATTTATATTTTTTTCTGAAATAGCGATCACTTCTTTCCATGCATTCATTCAAGAAGCTTCTAACTATAAGTGTGTTGGCTGGTTGTCAGCAAGAAGGAAGTGCATATTTTTGGTTTATGTTTAGGAGTCTGCAGTGAAAACATCATATTCTTTCACTGCTAAGAATCAATACTGACACCTGATAAAGACTTTTGAAATTTATAAATAACAATAAATTACAAGATACGTTGCCAAATTTATGGGTAGCATTGAGAGTTATGCTGACAATTCCATTAACTGTAGCAAGTGGGGAAAGGAGTTTTAACAAATTAAAGCTAATTAAAATATTTGAGATCAATGTTGCAGGCAAGATTAAATTCATTAGCAATACTATCAACTGAAAATGATGTGGCTGCAAATTTGGGTTTTACCAATGTCATTAATAAATTTTCTGATATAAAATCAAGGAAAGGAATGCGTTTAATGGAATTTCGTTTGGCACTTGATAAAAATATGACATTTGTTGTTAATAACAAAAAATTCTTCTTAAATTTTTGTTTTGTATTTTTAAATAGTTTTGATGTAACTTGTGATGTAATGTAAAATATATATTTATTCTGTAAGCATTTACTATTAAGTACTGTCAAGTGTCAGTCTGTCTCCAAATTCTTCCACTTCCAGATGGGATACCGATTTGAAATTTGGTATAAATATAGGTGATTGGCTATAATCCTATGTGCATCCTATTTATTTCACACGAGTGGCTGAAATTTAATTATAGAAACTATTATTATTATATAAATTAAAGGCAAGCCTAACTGTAACCCGCTGCTAATATTGTGATAAATGTCCTTATAAAAAATTTACTCTTTTGTAAAATTTTTATTGTTAATATTTTAATATGACAATTAAAACGTTATAAATATTCTGGTTGTCTTTTTTTTTTGCATTTACATTTGTCTTTTTAACTTTTCTTTAGCAAAAATAAAAACATTAATTCAATAAAAACACCTTAAACCTTTTCTATCTGGAAGGGGGTGTGGCTCCCAGCCCAGGGTGTCAATATATGTCGAGCTGGCCCTGGCTGCAAGGTACGTTCAACACAACCAGTCAAAGTAGCATGGCGGTGGCCATCCACTTCTGCATGCTGACTGTGACATACTTTTAATTCCTTAAATTACTCACCTTAAATAACCTCAAAACAAAAAACAAATAAACTTGAAGTTGATAATGATAAAATGAGTTCTAAACGTATTAAACATTATGAATGGCAATGAGTGTATGAGCTTGTGTGCACAATGTGGGGACATATAGCGAGTGGTGCGAGCAGTGCAATGGAATCCTAATGATTAGTTCTTTCTTTTAAGATAGGCAGCGCTAGTAAAGAAAATTGGCCCATTCTATATAATAAGACTATTTGGAATTTTTACTATTTAGATATTTTATATTTTCCCATGTTTCTGCACACCTAGGAAGAAATATCTTCAATTTGAGACCAGATCGATTATGCCTACTGTACGGAATGGCTACAGCTAGCTGTACCCATTGCAAAAATTTCACAACTGCTAGCAGAATTTTTCTCTAGCTGTCCTATTATTATTTTTTCAGAACAACCAATGATTATGCAAACATGCAAATTGTTAATCAGAAAAAAAAAAAAGCCTAATCAACTTAGACAACTATTTGTTTAACAGTTGATGATATCTTCATGTGATTCCATCTATAAAGTGAATGAACTATTCTCATTTGTAATACAAAACTGGCCTGTTCTTTAAAATAAAAATAACCAGAATTTTAAAATTTTACCATCTTTCTGCACACCTAGGAAGAAATATCTTCAATTTGAGACCACTTTCAGCACGATTGGTTAGGCCTATTGTTCACAATGACTGTCTCAAGAAAATAGCTTCCACATTAATATATCGATTCTCAAAAAATGATTTAGCATTTAGCATTAGCATTAGTAGAGGCATATGATGCAAGAAAGCAAGCTTATTCAGCATCAGCCAAAAAAAAAAAAAAAAAACCCTCTCCCATTTCACCCCTCCGTTCGTTCGAAATACCTGTCCAGTTGAGCTTTAAATTTGTTTAGGCTATCAACTTCAACAACAAGTGATGGAAGTCGGTTCCACCAACCAACCACCCGCTGGCCAAAGGCAAATTTCTGCACATCTATCCGACATCCGTCCTTCCTCAATTTGAATTTATGCCCTCTGAGGTGATTATTCTGAGAAAGATGAAGAATCCCATTGGCATTGAGCATGCTCAAACCATTCAAAGCCTTATACACCTCTATCAGATCACCTCGCCGGTGCCTAGTCTCCAGACTCTGTAATTTGCAAAACTTAACCCTTTCTTCGTAAGAGCAACCCTTTCTTCCATTTACTAATCTTGTTGCCCTTCTCTGTACCCGTTCCAGCAGCTCTACATCCTTCTTGAAATGAGGCCTCCAGACCTGTATACAGTACTCAAGATGTGGCCTAACCATTGCCTTATACAAGGGAATAATCACCTCCTTATCCCTGCTAGAAAAATTCCTGTATATCATTGACAAGACACCATGAGCTACTCTTGCAGCTCGTCTGCACTGCTCAGAGAACTTCATATCTGCCTGCACAATTACCCCAGGTCCTTTTCATTCTCCACCACTGTCAGTGTAGTACCACAGAGTGGATACGTTGATCTGGGGTTACTGTTTCCCATATGTAGTACTTTACATTTGTCAATGTTAAACTTCATTTGCCACCTCTCAGCCCATCTGTTCAACCTTTCCAGATCCTGTTGCAGCAGCATAGCGTCAGTAGTGTCCTTAACGACCCTGCCAACCTTTGTATCATCTGCAAACTTAGACATTAAACTTGATATCCCATCATCAATATCATTCATAAACACCGAAAACAACAATGGACCCAACACTGAACCTTGAGGAACTCCACTAATAACATTAGTCCACGTTGAGCAGTGTCCATTGATTACCACTCTCTGTCTTCTGCCACTCAACCATCCCCTTATCCATAGGAGCAATTTGCCTCCAATGCCACGCTGCTCCAATTTGTGCAGCAGTCTTCCATGTGCAACAGTATCAAAAGCCTTTCTAAGATCCAAATATATAATATCAAAGTTATTCCCTGCATCCAGTTCTTTTGTGACTACATCATAGTATCCAATCAAATTGGTCAGGCAAGACCTGCCCTTAACAAAACCATGCTGCGTCTGAGCTATAACTGAATTCTTGTCTAGATGATCCTGCAGTGCTTCTTTAACCAGTGCCTCCATTAATTTACCTGGAACAGAAGTTAAACTAACAGGTCTATAATTACTTGTGTCAGCCTTTGATCCTCCTTTGTGAATTGGGGTTACATTTGCACATCTCCAGTCTATGGGTACCTCCCCTGAGTCCAAAGAAGCTCTCATAATTATGGCTAGGGGTTTGCATACTTCCTTTTCTGCCTCCTTTAATATAACTGGATAGATCCCATCCACCCCAGGTGCCTTTTTTATGTTTATCCTCAACAATCTCTCCTCCACTTTCCTCTCAGTTATTACAAAATCATCCAGCTCACTGCCAATGTTTACTTTACCTACATCATTCTCCTTCCTGAATAACTCCTCATGTGTGAATGTAGATGCAAAATACTCGTTTAGATTGTTAGCCACCTGAGCAGGATCCTCAACTGTTGAACCATCATTATCCAGTGGACCAATCTGATTCATCCCTTTCCTTCTCGAGTTCAAGTATGTAAAGAACTCCTTTCTGTTTTTCTTTGCATCCTTTGCCAAGGATTTTTCGTAGTCTGCCTTTGCCTGCCTAATCTCCTTTGTGACTTGGTTACAGACCAACTTATATCTATCATAGGCTTCCATGTCACCCATTAATTTGTATGTATCCCATGCATTTTTCTTCTCTGCCACATGTCTCATTAGTCCATCTGACATCCATTTAGGCCTAAACCTTGAACAATATTTCTTAGTTGGTATGTAAAGCCTGGTAGCCACCAAGATTAGTTCCTTGAATGCTTCCCATTTTGAGTTTGCTGTTGGTAACATCATCAGTTGGTCCCACTGTATAGAATTTAAATACTGTCTCAGACCATCATAGTCGCCTTTACGAAAACAAAAACCCTTCCCTTTACCTCTGATGGTAGTTACCTCCTTGAGTAAATCCCACTTCAACACACTGTGATCACTGCCACCTAGTGGTTCATTTATCTGCAGGTTCTTAATGCATGAAGAATCACTACTGATAATCAGATCAAGAGTATTGCTCCCTCTTGTTGCCTCACGAACATGCTGATGTAGAAAACAATCATCCAATAAATCCGCAAAAGCCTTGCTAGTGTGCGAGTGACCAACCCACAAATTCCAGTCAATATCTGAGAAATTAAAATCCCCCATTATAAGACTCTCTGATTTACTGGCCCACTCTATTTCCCTGTACAATATATTATTATACTCATCAGAGTCATTGGGCCTATAGCACACTCCTACTCTCAATTTTGATTTCCCTATGCTTATGTCACACCAAACTGACTCGACACTGCCCTGTCCATCGATGTCAACTGGCTTCACTTCCTTTGACTTTATGTGTTTCTTAATTAATAGCATAACCCCTCCTCCCCTCCTGTCCTGTCTATCCTTTCTATATACATTGTATTCCCCAAATTCCAGTTCCGCATTACTTATATCTGTGTGACACCACGTCTCTGATATCCCAACAATATCTGCCTTTGATGTTTTGAGCAATACCTCAAATTCATCAAATTTATTTACCAAACTCCTAGCATTGGTATACACGCAGGTATACATGCACCTGTTTCTATTCTTAGCTACCCTAACACAACCCATGTGTTTACTTGTAACGCAATGACTACCAGCAGTCTCTGAAATATCCTGCATCTTGTTTTTCAGACTTCTGCTCATTTGAATAGAAGCAGTGCAAGAATCACTTCCACCTCTGCCAGTGGCTACTGTTAATCTATTAGTCCTTGTATCCCCCCAATCTAGCAGTTTTCCGACCTACCTAACACTGCCTCGACAGCATCAGCAAAAATTCTTGCACCCTTTCTATTTAAGTGTACCACATCCCTGTAGAAGCAATCTCTCCTGTTAACAAGTACAGTCCAGGCTGAAAAAAATTCTACCCCTTGAGCCTTGCACAATCCCTCCAGGGCCGAATTGATCGACAAGGCTCTCATCATATACTCCCTCCTATCGTGTCTGGGCAGAATTGCAGACACTTTCAAGTTCAACCCTAATTCACGGCTTTTTTTCAACAGTGACCTGTACTTGCTAAGTAATTCCGCCGGTCTCCTACTCTTAATATCATTAGTGCCAACGTGTACAACTATATCACCTTTTGTGCCCTTAAAAGATGATATCCGCTCTACAACGTCATCAACCTTTGCCCCTGGCAGACATACCCTGGTCCTATTCCACCTATCCTTTTTACAAAGCATGTTCCCCGTTTCCCTGACAATAGAGTCACCAACAACTACTAGTTCCTGTGGGACCAGCGCATTCTGCCTAGGGGGCTGCCCCTGTGTTGCCTGATGACCAAGTGCAAGCTCTGGCGTTGATGTGGGCAGCTGAGAGCTTGATGGGCCCCTCAATTTATTTCCTTCGAGGGCATCCACCCTGTCCTTCAAGGTCTCATAAAGGCCCATAACAACGCTGAGTTGTCGCCTGATTTCCTTGCACTCCTTACATCGTGCACACACAAAGACATCCCCCTTGGCAGTATCATGTCCCGTACCCGACTGCTCCGCAAACATCAAGCAAACAGTGCATTTTAATAGACTGTGATTCAGAGGGCAACTGCCCCCCTCAGTTCTCCCCTGAACCACAGCACTCCCATTAGCTTGAGCCTTTTGCTTTGCTGCTCTGGTCAGAGTCATGATTCCAATTTAATTCAATAAAATTTAAAACAAAAATTAAATCCTTAAGTTATATCCCAAAACAGTTATGTTATATATATATATATATATATTTTTTTTTTTTTTTTCGGTATCTAGTGTTCCCTTATACAACTTCCGTATCACGTGTACCACTATAGTTATGTATTAATTATTTGTTACGATTAAGTCGTTATATATATTTATAGAGTTAAAAATACAATTTAATTGACAATAAAGTTTATCAAGATTAATAGATTTACTGATTAATTGACAATATTATATTATGCAGTATACTACACTAAGCTTATGCTATCGTGTAAAAATGGCGGGAATTCAGGAACGGTATTTCTACGGACTCGTAAGTATTGATTAGCTTCGAAATCTCGCTATCTCAATTTAGAATAAACTAAGGATCCTGACTAGGTCTATAATCTACTTATAGAAGATAATTTGATATAACAATTGGTTAATAAATCGACTAAATTTGGTTAAAAGACCTCTCGTTCAATTTGTGACACGTGGATTTGATACCGTTACCGATACTAAGTAATATCTACGAAATCTCTGTCTAAGTTAAACTTTAAACTAAGTATCGTAACCAGGAATATAAAGCTACTCTAGAAAATAAGTTAATATGACAATTTAAACTAATAAAGCAGAAAATAAATCAGAAAAAACTTCTCTGTTTGAAGAGCTTTAAGGAGCAATGTCTGCACAGGCTATCTCGCACCCAGGAGGGGTGCGAGATTTACTTGTTGGTATTTTAATACATTTGGTAAATCATGCAGAATAATAAAGTGCTGAGCAATAAAGACCATTTTTACAATTTATCTTACAAATATATTAATAAGTTACAAAGAAAAACTCCAACTTACAGCATATTACTTCACAATGAAACCTTGCTGAGTTTTTAAAAACAGACATGTTCAAAATATCTGATTTGAAGCATCTTAAAGACTCTACAATTGATTTAATTTTGAGTTAAATTGGATATTAAGTAGATCTATGTTTTTATTTTTAAGTTAAAATGCCATGTTATCAGAAATACAGAAAATTTTTACCTCCTCTCCACGGCCATTTTATCAATATTAGAAAACTACATATTATCATCTTAAATACTAATAAGAGAAAGTCTTACACAACCTTATATAAAATTTTACATTGAAATGGAACAAATAATATTCACATTTATTCACTAAATTTGTTATGATAGTTTTTATCAGTGGTTTTCAACAAAACACTAGTTAATTTTCCAAATTTTTGGGAAACTAAATTTCCTAAAATTTTTTAAAATGCAATTTAACCTCTCCCTGGAACATGTGCCATAACGGATCGACTTTTTTTATTTTACAGATTAAAAGTGTGCATCATGCGAATACTCATTGTATAGTTTTTTGTATTTTTTATTGATTTTTTCGTAGAAAATACATGGGAGTAATTAACCCATTTGGGCTATCCCGAGTTGTCTCGGGTATGGCAAAAAGTGTGCAAATTATACAGATTTTTTAAAATAAATTAGCGCTTGAGCTAAAAGAAAGACCCTTCATTACTCATTATATAAATAAATTAAAAAACTCAAGTGGAACACATAAGCAGTAACCTCCCGCCACACGCAATAATCGCAAACAAACTACATTCTGATGGCCGCAACAAGTGGATAGGCGAGGTAAGCGTTGCTTACAGGCGGCAGTTCAAGAGGGTGCCGAAATATTTTTGATATTGTTTTTGTGAATTATTTTCGTGGATTCAGTATTCTGCATTTAGGATGGCAAATTATATTTTGCTTACTGGCAGCACAGGAACGCGTGCTACTGTTCTTACACTGCTGTACAATATAAGTAAAATGAAAGCCAGTCGTTTGCTACCAGGCGTAAGAAAATCCTGAGAAATCTCAGTATTTATCTGGCTAATACAGAATTAGCCAGATAAATGCCCGAGAAAATACGTTTCAGTCCTAAATTTGGAGGTATTATTGTATACCGAGATATTTCGTGCAGTTCCAAATAACTTTTTAAACTAAAAACAAGATATCTCGGGATAATCCATGAAGGGGATAAGTTCATTTATAATCCTTTTTAATGAATTAATCTATATAATTTAATACTAATTATATTTGTATTAAAAAATTTTAATACAAAAAAACTTTCAAAAAATTATTTGTAATAAGATTGGTAGTCCAATTTTACTTTCATCATCCATAACCAAGTAATATGCATTCAGTTTAAAAGCTAATTTTAATCACAGTTTAAGAAGAAAGAATAAGTCATATCTCGTCAATATTCTTCAGCTTTGCCTTTTGATATTCCACAATGGGCTAGATGGGTTGGTAATCTAAATAATTTTCCGATCATGGGTAATTCTTATAGGAAGTAGTCATTACTCTTATGAGAAAATTTTTCTAGGTGTTTTCAAATAACATTTAGGATACTTTGAAATCTGCTGAGTTGAGAATGGTTATATTTAACTTAAATCAGAATTTTCTTAATGCACTCATGTTGTTATGAAAAACTGTAGTTAAGGACTGGCAGGGTCATTTAATTAATCTACAATGGGATCGAGATTTAACTTAATGAGTTAAAAATGCATAAAAATCCATTTAGATTAAAATTAAATTAATTGACTACACTACAAGTGTATATGTATAGGAAACTACTGAAATATTAAAGGCTGTATATATGGACTATTTCACCACAAAGTAGTGGTAATAATAGAGGCATGTGACTCAAGAAACCAAGCATATGAGCTTATGTGGCATTGGCCAAAAAAAAAAAAAAAAAAAAACAATTTCACACAACCATCTATTCTACAACAGTCTTTCCTCAATTTGAATTTATGCCCACTCAGGTTCGCAATCTGAGCAACTGGAAGAATCCCATCAGAATTCAGCATGCTCAGCCCATTCAAAGCCTTATACACTTCAATCAGATCAACTCACAGGTTTCTAAGTCTCCAGCTGCTGCAATTTGCAGAACTAAAGACTTTCTTGGTAAGAGAACAACCCATTCATTCCCTTCATCAATCTTGTTGCCCTATTCTGTACATGCTCAAGTAACTCTACATCCTTCCTAAAATGAGGCCTCCAGACCTGTATGCAGTACTCAATGCATGGCCTCACCATTGCCTTATACAAAGGGATAATCACATTCTTTTCTCTGGTAGCAAAATTCCTGTATATCATTAACAATACCCCATGCCCTGCCCTGGCAACCTGTCTGCATTGTTCAGAAAACTTCATATCTGACTGCACAATTACTCCCAAGTCTTTTTCATTTTCTACCACCCTAAGTGTAGGACCACACAGTTGGTACATTTCTCTGGGGTTATTCTACCCATATGCAGTACTTTACATTTGTCAATGTTAAACTTCATTTGCCACCTCTCAGCCCATCTGCTCAACCTTTCCAGATCCTGTTGCAGCAGCATAGTGTCAGTAGTGTCCTTGACAACCCTGCCAACCTTTGCATCATCTGCAAACTTGGACATTAAGCTTGATATACCATCATCAATATCATTTATAAATACGGAAAACAATAATGGACCCAACACTGAGCCCTGAGGGACTCCACTAATAACATTAGTCCACGATGAGCAGTGTCCATTGATTACCACTCTCTGTCTTCTCCCCCTCAACCACCCCTTTATCCATAGCAGCAATTTGCCTCCAATGTCACACTGCTCCAATTTGTGTAGCAGTCTTCCATGTGCAACAGTATCAAAAGCCTTTCTAAGATCCAAGTATATAATATCAAAGTTATTCCCTGCATCCAGTTCTTTTGTGACTGCATCATAGTATCCAATCAAGTTGGTCAGGCAAGACTTCCCCTTAACAAAACCATGCTGTGTCTGAGCTATAACTGAAGTCTTGTCTAAATGATCCTGCAGTGCTTCTTTAACCAGTGCCTCCATTAATTTTCGTGGAACAGAAGTTAAGCTCACAGGTCTATAATTACTTGTGTCAGCCTTTGATCCTCCTTTGTGAATTGGGGTCACATTTGCACATTTCCAGTCTATGGGTACCTCCCCTGAGTCCAAGGAAGCTCTCATAATTATGGCTAAGGGTTTGCTTACTTCCTTTGCTGCCTCCTTTAATATAACTGGATAGATCCCATCCACCCCGGGTGCCTTTCTTGTGTTTATCTTCAACAATTTCTCCTCCACTTTACTCCCAGTTATTTCAAGATTCTGTAGCTTACTGCTAGAGTGGAATACACCACTGGCATTCCCCTCGCTGAATAACTCCTCACGTGTGAATGTCGATGCAAAATATTCATTTAGTTTGTTAGCTACCTGAGCAGGATCATCAACAGTTGACCCATCAATATCAAGTGGACCAATCTGATTCATCCCCTTCCTTCTAGAGTTTACATAAGTAAAGAACTCTTTGCTGTTTTTCTTTGCATCCCTTGCCAAGCATTTCTTGTAATCTGCCTTCGCCTGCCTAACCTCCTTTGTAACTTGGTTGCATATCAACTTGTATCTATCATAGGCTTCTGTGTCATGTGTTAATTTGTAAGTATCCCATGCATTTTTCTTCTCTGCCATATGCCTCATTAGTTCATCTGACATCCATTTTGGCCTAAACCTTGAACAATATTTCTTAGTTGGTATGTAAAGCCTAGTAGCTTGCAAGATAAGTTCTTTGAATGCTTCCCATTTTGAATTTGCTGTTGGTAACATCATCAGTTGGTCCCACTGTATAGAATTTAAATACTGTCTCAGTCCATCGTAGTCGCCTTTACGGAAGCAATAACCCTTCCCTTTACACCTAATGGTAGTTACCTCATTGAGTAAATCCCACTTCAGCACACTGTGATCACTGCCACCTAGTGGTTCATTTATCTGCAGATTCTTAATGCATGAAGAATCACTGCTGATAATCAAATCAAGAGTATTACTCCCTCTAGTTGCCTCCCGAACATGCTGATGTAGAAAACAATCATCCAATAAATCCACAAAAGCCCTGCTAGTGTGTGAGTAACCAGCCCCCAAATTCCAGTCAATATCTGGGAAATTAAAATCTCCCATTATAAGACTCTCTGATTTACTGGCCCACTCTATTTCTCTGTACAGTTCCTTATTATACTCATCAGAGTCATTAGGCCTATAGCATACTCCTACTCTCAATTTTGATCTCCCAATGCTTATGTCACACCAAACTGACTCAACATTGCACTGTCCGGCGATGTCGACTGGCTTCACTTCCTTGGTTTTTATGTGTTTCTTAACTAATAGCATAACCCCTCCCCCCTTCCTATCCTGTCTATCCTTTCTGTAGACGTTGTACTCCCCAAATTCCAGTTCTGCATCCCTTATATCTGCGTGACACCACGTCTTTGATATCCCAACAATACCTGCCTTCGATGTTTTGAGCAATACCTCAAATTCATCAAATTTATTTACTAAACTCCTAGCATTGGTGTACACGCAAGTATACCTGCACCTGTTTCTATTCTTAGCTACCCTAACACAACCCATGTGTTTACTTGTACCGCAATGGCTCCCAGCAGTCTCTGAAATACCATGCATCTTGTTTTTCAGGCTTCTGCTCATTCTAATAGAAGCAGTGCAAGAATCTCTTTCACCTCTGCCAGTGGCTACTGTCAATCTATTGGCCTTTGTCTTCCCCCAAGCTAGCAGTTTTCCGACCCACCTAACACTGCCTCGATAGCATCAGCAAATATTCTTGCACCCTTTCTATTTAAGTGTATCCCATCCCTGTAGAAGCAATCTCTCCTGTTAACAAGTACAGTCCAGGCTGAAAAAAATTCTACCCCTTGAGCCTTGCACAATCTTTCCAGGGCCGAATTGATCGACAAGGCTCTCATCATATACTCCCTCCTATCGTGTCTGGGCAGAATTGCAGACACTTTCAAATTCAACCCTAATTCTCGGCTTTTGTTCAACAGTGACCTGTACTTGTTAAGTAATTCTGCCGGTCTCCTACTCTTAATATTATTAGTGCCAACGTGCACAACTATATCACCTTTTGTGCCCTTAAAAGATGATATTCGCTCTACAACGTCATCAACCTTTGCCCCTGGCAGACATACCCTGGTCCTGTTCCACCTATCTTTTTTACAAAGCATGTTCCCTGTTTCCCTGACAATAGAGTCACCAACAACTACTAGTTCCTTCGGGACCAGCGCATTCTGCCTTGGGGATTGTCTCTGTGTCACGCGATGCCCAAGTGCAAGCTCTGGCGTTGATGTGGGCAGCTGAGAGCTTGATGGGCCCCTCAATTTAGTTTCTTCGAGGGCATCCACCCTGTCCTTCAAGCTCTCATATAGGCCCAGAAGAACGCCGAGTTGTTGCTTGATATCAATACACTCCTTGCATCGCGCACACACAAAGACATCCCCCTTGGCAGTATCATGTCCCGTACCCGATTGCTCTGCAAACATCAAGCAAACAGTGCATTTTATAAGGCTGTGAGTCAGAGGACAACTGCCCCCCCCTCAGTTCTGCTCTGAGCCACAGCACTTCCATTAGCTTGAGCCTTTTGCTTTGCTGCTCTGGTCTGAGTCATGATTCTATTAATTTATTAATTAATTATAATTAATTATGTTAAATATAATTAATTATATTATGTTTGTAATCTAAGTCGTTATATGTATTTATTTAAACGTACAATTTAACTGCTAACGAAGTTCAACTAACGCTATCTAGTACGGTATATAACTATCGTATCACAAAGGCGGGAAAATTACAAACGGTAGCGGAGTTGAAACACGTGGAAACCTTTACCGATACTTTTATGCAATTACAAGGCCGAGTAAAGAATAAATACACCAAATTAATCAGAAAATCACAAAATAATGTTATACTACTAAATTTAAATCAAAAGTTTTAGAAAAACAATAATTTCAAATCAATAAATAAGAAAAATCCACTTAGCGGCTTTGAACACGACCGTCTCTCGTAGCCTCGCCAAGTAATGCAATTAGCTCATGATATGAAAGGCATTTATGATGGAATGGTGACTATGCAAATACTTGAACTTAGAATTAGATTGCGATGGTTAGAGTTTCATGCTGGTTCATTGTTAACTATTTTAACATTTGCTGGGAAGAGACTGAATGTTAGCCTTTGTAAAAGATTGCTCGTGCAACTGTGGTGGAAGATTAAAATTGTGACAATGTAGATGGTTAGCAGATGGGTTCTTTTGTATTTATATGCATCTGATGCATTTCTGTTCTCTGCCAAGAGTCTCATGAGTTCATCTGACATCCATTTAGACCTAAACTTTGAACACTATTTCTTAGTGGTTATGAAAAGTCTAGTAGCCTCCAAGATTAATTCTTTTAATGCTTCCCATTTAAAATATGCAGTTGGTAACATCAGTTGGTCCCATTGTATAGAATTTAAAAACTGTCTCAGACCCCTGTAGTCACCTTTAAGAAAGCAAACCCTTCCCTTTAACCCTGATGGTAATTATATCTTTATGTAAATCCCACATCAGTAAACTGTGATCACTGCCACCTAGTGGTTCCTTTATCTGCAAATTCTTAATGCACGAATAATCACTGCTAATAACTAGATCATGCTGCAGCAGAAAACAATCATCTAATAAATCCAAAAAAGTCATGCTTGTGTGCGAATGACCAACCCACATGTTCCAGTCAATATCTGGGAAGTTAAAATCCCCCATTACAACACAATCTGATTTACTGGCCCATTATATTTCTCTGTACAACTGTTCGTTGTACTCATTAGAGTCATTAGGTCTATAACACACTCCTCTCATTTTTGCTTTCCCAGTGGTTATGTCACACCAAACTGACTCAACATTGCACTGTCCATCTATGTCAACTGGATGCACTTTCTTAGTTTTTATGTTTTTCTTAATTAACAGCATAACCCATCCTTCCTTTCTATCCTGTCTATCCTTTCTGCACACATTGTACTACCCAAATTACAATTCTGCATTCCCAATATCTGTGTGATATCACATGCTGATATCCCAACAATATCCACCTTTGATATCTTGACCAGCAATTCAAATTCATCAAATTTATTTTCTATACGTCTAGCACTGCTGTACATGCAATTATATATGCACCTATTTTTATTCTTAGTTACACTAAAACACAACCCATGTATTTATTTGTTTCATGATGACTGCCATCAGTCCCTGAAATCCCCAGCACCCCAGCCTGCTTCTCATTCTAATAGAAGTAATGCAAGAATCACCTTCCCCTCTGCCTGCGGCTACTTTTAACCTTTTAGTCTGTAAATCCCCTCAAGCTAGCAGTTTTTGGACCCACCTAATGCTGCATCAATAGCATCAGCAAACAGTTTTGCACCCTTTCTATTTAAGTGTATCCCATCCCTGCAGAAGCAGTCTCTCCTGTTAACAAGCACAGATCATGCAGATATTTTGCAGTAATAGTGAAATGGTGTGACATCCTAATGAGATATCATTTCACATATATCAGCAAGTTACCCGCAGGTTTAAGATAATAACATTAAAAGTTTAAGTTGTTGTTGTTATGGAGGCTTAATGGCACATAAGCTGCTAAGGCTATAATGTGCCTATTCACTTATTATATTAAAACATGAGTTTTCCATAAATCAGAAATAATTAAAAAGCCCAGTTTGCCTGAGAAAGTCAAAAAATTCAGAAATATTATCCTTATCACCAATCAGGTTTTCAAGAGTAATTGGTTTATGTAGATTAACCAGTGAGATCAAGGATGAAGTTCTGGCTTGTTTATAATAGGAGCAGACAATAAGAATATGTTTTACAGTCAAATTGTTAGAACAATGTGTACATTGTGGTGGATCATCTCCTCTCAGTAAATGAAGGTGGGTCAGATGTGTATGTCCTATTCTTGCCCGTGAGAGGACTACTTCTTCTCGTCTCGATGTACGGACACTGGAGCGCCAAATTTTCGGGTCTTGTTTAAACTGAAAGAGTTTATTATTAGTCTGAGGGTGCCACAGTGCTGTCCATTGTGATAGGCAAGCAGCATGAATGGTTAGTGCATAATCTGATGCTGGAACAGGGATGTTGGTTAGATCTAAGGTAGTTGGATTTTTTGCAGCTTTATTGGCCAGTTCATTTCCTAAAATACCGGAATGTGCTGGAATCCAGCAAAAAGTGACCTGTTGATTGGGTTCTTTAATTTGCAGTAATAAGTTTCTGATTTCATCTAGAATAGAGTGAACTTTATCTGAGGAATTACATAACGACATGATTGAGCTGAGGGAATCAGTGTAAATAACAGATTTTAAGGAACAGTTAGAATGAACATTTTCTAAAGCTAGTTTTATTGCGTATAATTCAGCAGAAAATATACTAAATTCTGACGGAAGGGAAGCTGATACAATTGTATTTGGAAACACTGCAGCTGCTCCAACATTTGAATTAGATTTAGAGCCATCTGTATAAATTGGAGAGAAATCAGAATATCTTTGAATGTGAACTGCGTGAATTTGGTTGATATTTGTTGCTTGCAAGGAATTCTTTCTCCATTGACAGAGGTAAGTGTCACAGATTGGAAGAGGAGGAGGAGTCCATGGAACATGAGCATAAGTTGCTACCTGCTTTACGGAATGGATAGAAATATTCCAAACTTGCACCAGTTCAAGAAGGCGAAGACCAGCTGGTTTTACTATGCTAGGTTTGTTTCTGTATAGGGTTTCTAACGGTGGGTTAAAAAGGTATGACCGAATGGGATGAGAGGCACAACTTTGTATCTTGACAGCATATTTCAGTAACAGTGTTTTCCTGCGTAAAGTTAGTGGGGGTTCATGAGCATCAATGTAGAGACTATGTACTGGCGACGTTCTGAATGCACCAATTGCAATTCTCAAAGCACTGTGCTGAATGGGATCAAGCCAGCGTAATGCACTCTTTCTGGCAGAATCATAGATTGGAGCACCATAATCGAGACGAGATCTGATTAATGCCCTGTATAACAGAAGAAGTGAGGTACGATCTGCACCCCATGTTTGGGCAGATAAAGCTCTGAGTATGTTTAACTTTTTTAGACATGAAGTCCGTACATTTTTAATATGATCTAGGAAATTTAACTTATTGTCAAGGGTTAATCCTAGAAATCGGATGTTGCTGGTGACCGGGACAAAGACGTTAGAAATTTGAAGTTCAGGATCTGGATGAAGTTTGCGTTGTCTGCAGAAATGGATGGCAACTGTTTTCTGTTGCGAGAGCCGACAGCCGTTGAGGCTCGCCCATTGTTGAATTTTATTAAGTGATATCTGAAGCTGTCTTTCAATAGACCTCATGTTTTGAGAATGACAAGAGATGGAAAGGTCATCTGCATAAAGGTAAGTCTCAATTGTATTTGGAAGCTGCTTAGTAATAGAATCTATTCTCAGAGCAAAAAGAGTGGCACTCAGTACCGATCCCTGTGGGACACCTTCTTCCTGGATGAAAGTTGGGGAAAGGGCACGTTGATATCGAACTTGAAATGATCTAGTATGTAGAAAGTTCTGAATGAATATAGGAAGATTGCCTCGTAGTCCGAGAAGGTAAAGATCACTAAGTATACCATACCGCCAGGTGGTATCAAAAGCCTTCTCTATGTCTATTGAAACCATTACTAGATGTTCATGTTTGACAAAAGCATTAACGGATGGCAAATTCGGCCTTGACCATAAGATCTAAGCATGATCTGTTTTGACGAAAGACATATTGACTATGGCTCATTAGACGTTCCGACTCAATGATCCACACGAGTCTTCTGTGGATAATTTTCTCAAGGATTTTACTGAGGCAGCTTGAGAGAGATATGGGTCTATAGCTATTTGGGTTGGATGGATCTTTTCCAGGCTTCAGGAATGCCAAAATTGTAGAGTGATGCCAAGATGCTGGAAAAACATTTTCTAAAAATATGCGATTGTAAAAGACCAGGAGGCAGCGCAGAGCTTCGTCATCAAGATGTTGTAGCATGACATAATAAATCCCATCTGGCCCGGCAGCACCATTGCGGACGGTTTTAACGACATGTAAAAGTTCAGAATATTGCAGAGGTTTGTTATATGGGAGAAGACAAGCAGTTTCAAAATGAATAGCATGCTTTTCTTCAGTGTTTTTAATTCTTTGGAATGAGGTAGGATAGGCTGTTGCTGCTGAGATTTCGGCAAAAGTATTTCCCAAAGCATTAGCTATATCTGCTGGATTAGAGAGATCTTTCCCATTCCAAGAGAGGATTGGAGAAGGTATGGTAGGAAACTTACCAGACAGCTGTCTAATTTTTTTCCATATTATTTTGGAATCAGTATTTCTGTGAAAACTGGAGGCAAAACGGGTCCAGGATTCTTTCTTTGCTTGCTTGCTTTTGTATGTAGCGTGCTTTTGCCCTTAATTTCTTATAGTTAATGAGATTGACTGTGCTCGGACATTGCCGAAACAAATTCCAAGCTTTATTTTTTGCTCTCTTTGCTGTGGTGCATTTGTCATTCCACCAGTAATTATGATGCTTTCGGCCCGGGGGATTTGATAGTGGTATTGTGTTTTTAGCCACATTTAGAAGATGCGACGTGATGTACTCTGTGGCATCATCAATATGTTCGAGGCGGATTTTTTCCTCATCAAGGTCGATTGATGATTGAAATTTTGCCCAGTCTGCTCGGACAAATTTCCACTTTCTGCAGGGTTGAATTGAAGGAATTAGCATTAGCATTAGCATTAGTAGAGGCATTTGATGCAAGAAAGCAAGCTTATGCAGCATCAGCCAAAAAAAAAAAAAAAAACCATTTCCACTTCACCCCTCTGTTCGTTCAAAATACCTGTCCAGCTGAGCCTTAAACTTATTTAGGCTATCAACCTCCACCACAAGGGATGGAAGTCTGTTCCACCAACCAACCACCCGCTGGCTAAAGGCAAATTTCCGCACGTCTATCCTATATCTGTCTTTCCTCAATTTGAATTTATGCCCTCTCAGGTGATTTTTCTGAGCTAGAGGAAGAATCCCATCAGCATTGAGCATGCTTAAACCATTCAAGGCTTTATACACCTCTATCAGATCACCTCGCTGGTGCCTAGTCTCCAGACACTGTAATTTGCAAGACTTAAGCCTTTCTTCGTAAGAGCACCCCTTTGTTCCATCCACTAATCTTGTTGCCCTTCTCTGTACTCGTTCCAGCAGCTCTACATCCTTCTTGAAATGAGGCCTCCAGACCTGTATACAGTACTCTAGGTGTGGCCTGACCATCGCCTTATACAATGGAATAATCACCTCCTTATCCCTGCTGGAAAAATTCCTGTATATCATTGACAATACTCCATGAGCTACTCTTGCAGCCCGTCTGCACTGCTCAGAGAACTTCATATCTGCCTGCACAACCACCCCCAAGTCCCTTTCATTCTCTACCACTGTCAGTGTAGTAC
Organism: Mastigoproctus giganteus; assembly: GCF_048544385.1. Taxonomy (NCBI): domain Eukaryota; kingdom Metazoa; phylum Arthropoda; class Arachnida; order Uropygi; family Thelyphonidae; genus Mastigoproctus; species Mastigoproctus giganteus. The sequence goes on along the minus strand of NC_143584.1, from coordinate 202,375,878 downwards.
CACAGAGTTGATACGTTGCTCTGGGGTTGCTGTTTCCCATGTGTAGTACTTTACATTTGTCAATGTTAAACTTCATTTGCCACCTCTCAGCCCATCTGCTCAACCTTTCCAGATCCTGTTGCAGCAGCATAGTGTCAGTAGTGTCCTTGACAACCCTGCCAACCTTTGTATCGTCTGCAAACTTCGACATTAAGCTTGATATACCATCATCAATATCATTTATAAATACAGAAAACAATAATGGACCCAACACTGAGCCCTGAGGGACTCCACTAATAACATCAGTCCACGATGAGCAGTGTCCATTGATTACCACTCTCTGTCTTCTCCCCCTCAACCACCCCTTTATCCATAGCAGCAATTTGCCTCCAATGTCAAACTGCTCCAATTTGTGTAGCAGTCTTCCATGTGCAACAGTATCAAAAGCCTTTCTAAGATCCAAGTATATAATATCGAAGTTATTCCCTGCATCCAGTTCTTTTGTGACTGCATCATAGTATCCAATCAAGTTGGTCAGGCAAGACTTCCCCTTAACAAAACCATGGTGTGTCTGAGCTATAACTGAAGTCTTGTCTAAATGATCCTGCAGTGCTTCTTTAACCAGTGCCTCCATTAATTTTTGTGGAACAGAAGTTAAGCTCACAGGTCTATAATTACTTGAGTCAGCCTTTGATGCTCCTTTGTGAATTGGGGTCACATTTGCACATTTCCAGTCTATGGGTACCTCCCCTGAGTCCAAGGAAGCTCTCATAATTATGGCTAAGGGTTTGCTTACTTCCTTTGCTGCCTCCTTTAATATAACTGGATAGATCCTATCCACCCCGGGTGCCTTTCTTGTGTTTATCTTCAACAGTTTCTCCTCCACTTTACTCCCAGTTATTTCAATATTCTGTAGCTTACTGCTAGAGTTGAATACACCTCTGGCATTCCCCTCGCTGAATAACTCCTCATGTGTGAATGTCGATGCAAAATATTCATTTAGTTTGTTTGCTACCTGAGCAGGATCATCAACACTTGATCCATCAATATCAAGTGGACCAATCTGATTCATCCCCTTCCTTCCAGAGTTTACACAAGTAAAGAACTCTTTGCTGTTTTTCTTTGCATCCCTTGCCAAGGATTTCTCGTAATCTGCCTTCGCCTGCCTAACCTCCTTTGTAACTTGGTTGCATATCAACTTGTATCTATCATAGGCTTCTGTGTTATGTGTTAATTTGTATGTATCCCATGCATTTTTCTTCTCTGCCATATGCCTCATTAGTTCATCTGACATCCATTTTGGCCTAAACCTTGAACAATATTTCTTAGTTGGTATGTAAAGCCTAGTAGCTTCCAAGATAAGTTCTTTGAATGCTTCCCATTTTGAATTTGCTGTTGGTAACATCATCAGTTGGTCCCACTGTATAGAATTTAAATACTGTCTCAGTCCATCGTAGTCGCCTTTACGGAAGCAATAACCCTTCCCTTTACCCCTAATGGTAGTTACCTCTTTGAGTAAATCCCACTTCAGCACACTGTGATCACTGCCACCTAGTGGTTCATTTATCTGCAGATTCTTAATGCATGAAGAATCACTGCTGATAATCAAATCAAGAGTATTACTCCCTCTAGTTGCCTCCCGAACATGCTGATGTAGAAAACAATCATCCAATAAATCCACAAAAGCCCTGCTAGTGTGTGAGTAACCAGCCCCCAAATTCCAGTCAATATCTGGGAAATTAAAATCTCCCATTATAAGACACTCTGATTTACTGGCCCACTCTATTTCCCTGTACAGTTCCTTATTATACTCATCAGAGTCATTAGGCCTATAGCACACTCCTACTCTCAATTTTGTTCTCCCAATGTTTATGTCACACCAAACTGACTCCACACTGCACTGTCCAGCGATGTCGACTGGCTTCACTTCCTTGGTTTTTATGTGTTTCTTAACTAATAGCATAACCCCTCCCCCCTTGCTATCCTGTCTATCCTTTCTGTAGACGTTGTACTCCCCAAATTGCAGTTCTGCATCCCTTATATCTGTGTGACACCACGTCTCTGATATCCCAACAATATCTGCCTTCGATGTTTTGAGCAATACCTCAAATTCATCAAATTTATTTACTAAACTCCTAGCATTGGTGTACACGCAAGTATACCTGCACCTGTTTCTATTCCTAGCTACCCTAACACAACCCATGTGTTTACTTGTACCGCAATGGCTCCCAGCAGTCTCTGAAATACCATGCATCTTGTTTTTCAGGCTTCTGCTCATTCTAATAGAAGCAGTGCAAGAATCTCTTTCACCTCTGCCAGTGGCTACTGTCAATCTATTGGTCTTTGTCTCCCCCCAAGCTAGCAGTTTTCCGACCCACCTAACACTGCCTCGATAGCATCAGCAAATATTCTTGCACCCTTTCTATTTAAGTGTATCCCATCCCTGTAGAAGCAATCTCTCCTGTTAACAAGTACAGTCCAGGCTGAAAAAAATTCTACCCCTTGAGCCTTGCACAATCTTTCCAGGGCCGAATTGATCGACAAGGCTCTCATCATATACTCCCTCCTATCGTGTCTGGGCAGAATTGCAGACACTTTCAAATTCAACCCTAATTCTCGGCTTTTGTTCAGCAGTGACTTGTACTTGTTAAGTAATTCTGCCGGTCTCCTACTCTTAATATTATTAGTGCCAACGTGTACAACTATATCACCTTTTGTGCCCTTAAAAGATGATATTCGCTCTACAACGTCATCAACCTTTGCCCCTGGCAGACATACCCTGGTCCTGTTCCACCTATCTTTTTTACAAAGCAGGTTCCCCGTTTCCCTGACAATAGAGTCACCAACAACTACTAGTTCCTTCGGGACCAGCGCATTCTGCCTTGGGGGTTGTCTCTGTGTCACGCGATGCCCAAGTGCAAGCTCTGGTGTTGATGTGGGCAGCTGAGAGCTTGATGGGCCCCTCAATTTAGTTTCTTCGAGGGCATCCACCCTGTCCTTCAAGCTCTCATATAGGCCCACAAGAACGCCGAGTTGTTGCCTGATATCGATACACTCCTTGCATCGCGCACACACAAAGACATCCCCCTTGGCAGTATCATGTCCCGTACCCGATTGCTCTGCAAACATCAAGCAAACAGTGCATTTTATAAGGCTGTCAGTCAGAGGACAACTGCCCCCCTCAGTTCTGCTCTGAGCCACAGCACTTCCATTAGCTTGAGCCTTTTGCTTTGCTGCTCTGGTCTGAGTCATGATTCTATTAATTTATTAATTAATTATGTTATGTTATTAATTATATTACGTTTGTAATCTAAGTCGTTATATGTATTTATTTAAACGTACAATTTAACTACTAACGAAGTTCAACTAACGCTATCTAGTACGGTATATAACCTACGGTACGGTATCACAATGGCGGGAAAGTTACTAACGGTAGCAGTAGTTACGAACACGTGGAAACCCTTACCGATACTTTTACAAGGCCGAGTAAAGAATAAATACACCAAATTAATCAAAAAATCACAAAATAATGTTATACTACTAAATTTAAATCAAAAGTTTTAGAAAAACAATAATTTCAAATCAATAAATAAGAAAAATCCACTTAGCAGCTTTGAACACGACCGTCACTAGAATCTTTGCTATCAGAAAGTTGCATACTATTGGGAAGTGGTCACTGCCCATGGGATCATTTATTACATACCACTCTATGGCTGGGACTAGTACTGGTGAACAAATTGGGAGATCTATTGCTGAAGTGTGTCCTGCTGGGAGCTGTACGTGTGTCGGTGCACCAGTATTGAGTATACTGAAATTTAGTGCCTCTAAAAAGCTTTCAATTAGTCGGCCACGTCTATCCAATTTGGGAGAGCCCCATAATGGGTGGTGCCCGTTAAAGTCCCCTAATATACAGAGAGGTGGAGGTATCTGTATAAAGAGGTCTTCAAGGTCTTTTAAAGAGTAAGTACGGTTTGGTGGTAGGTAGATTGAGATAAGTGTTATTGCACTATGGAGAGTTATGCGAACAGCAACAGCTTCTATTTCAGTTTGGAGTGGGATATGTCTAGTTGGGATCTTCGAGTTTACTAGAATTGCTACACCACCATGGGCAGCATTAGCGGTATTTCGATCTCTTCGATAAAGGCAATAGTTCTTTATCGAAGGACAAATTTGTGAGGTCAGGTAAGTTTCCTGTAGACAGAAAGCAACTGGAGAATATCGGTTAATTAGGTATTTAATATCGTCAGTGTTGCAACGAAAGCCTCTACAATTCCATACTGAGGTTCATTTAGGTTTAGTTGAGGATGATTCATCAGACTGTTTTTTGTTTGAGCACTTTTTCCGGTCTTTTTTTGGGAAGCTGGGGCGACCAGTATCCATAGTGTCATTTGCATGAAGTTCTAGTATGGGTTCTTCAAGATCTAAGTGTACATCTACTTCCATACTATTGGTGGATGATTCAGGTTTCTTGTTGTCTTTGGTAGTTTTTAATTTTTCTTTATCATGCGAGACTGTCCGAGTATCAGTTGGGATGCTGATTGGAGTGTTGGTCGACTCACTGGTTTTAGTTTGATGTGTGTCTTTTCCTGAATTAGATAATGTATTTTTAACCCAATTAGCCATAGATGTGCTGGTGGGTATTGATACATCTGTTTGTACTGCTGTTGTAATAAAGCTTCGAGTGCGAGATGCATATGAACGACTGGGCATGGTCAACATAACCTGTCTGCGTGCCTCAGGGTTCAATTTTATATTTTTGAATTTTCTTCCCTGTTTTCCACATTTCACAGGATTTTGAAAAAGGTGGGTGACTTTCTTTGCAGTTGGGGCAAATGGGACTTGAGGCTGAACAGTCTGCTTGTGTATGTTCCTTGGAACCACAAATAGGACAAATAGCTTCTCCTCTGCATGCTTGTTGGGAATGTCCATATTTTTGGCATTTAAAACAACGAATGGGATTAGGAATATAAGCCCGAATTCGGCAGTTTAAATAGCCAGCTTTTACTGAGGATGGCAAATCTGGGGTACTGAAGGTTAAAATGATTGACCTAGTTGGGACGAGATTTCCATCTTTTTTAGTCATTATGCGTTTGGCGTTGGTTACTTTTTGATTACTCAGTTCTTGAACTAATTCCTCTTCTGATATTGCAAGTAGGTCCCATTCGGTTATAACACCTTTTGAGGAATTTAAGGTGTTGTGTGGAGTAATAGTTACTGGCAGGCCACCGAATGTCGTTGTTTTGAGCAGCCACTCGGAATGTTTGGAGTTGGCTGTTTCAATTAATAGATCTCCGGATTGCAGTCGTTTAACCATTTTTGGTGTTCCAGCAATCGATTCCAGAAATCTTTGGATGACGAATGGTGATAATTTTCCGACAGGTTGGTTGGAGAGAGAGTGTATGACCAGAAAGTTTGGCATTTCATTGCACTGCACTTCCCTTCGGAGCCTTTTTGGTTGATTCAGGTCTTCATCGTTTGGTTTATCTAGCCTTGAGTTTGTAGGCTCTAGAGGTGGATAGTCACTTTTATCCATCGTTGCTCCTTTTAGCCATGGGGGATAACTTTTCCCCCAGATTACCGGCCCCGCCACGGGGAGGCAGGAGCAGTGCCGCTCGGAGGCCAAGCGGTTGAAGTGTTAGTTGATTAATAGAACAAGAAAAATATAAGAAAAAGAAAGGTGTGTTTCCTTTCTGTGTTCTAACTAGTGGTTTTCAAGTATAGAACTAGTTTTAAAGAAAAGCTGTTGATAGAAATGTAGGAACTTAAAAGGAAATAACTTCAATCACTTTACAAGAGCTCTCTATATATCGCAAGAATATCGCTTGGCCTCGAAATACGCTTGGCACCCGGGGCCAAAAAGTTTAAGTATAAGACAATATTGTTAAGTGGAAGATTAATTACAATTACACAAATTATTACGTATTTGTTGTTTGTTTGGTTTTTTTAGGAGCATTAGCAACTAAAGCCATACTGCTCCGTGGATATGCAGTGGTCATTCCCTGACCTTTCTGCATCCTCCGTATTTGGTGGTCAAGGGCTCGAACCCCGGTCTAATCAAGAAGTGTGTGCAACGCACTGCTGCTCCTGCTCACGTGGCTACAGAGGCGCCAAATTACATATTTGTATATTACTTACTGATACTCATATCTACCATGTCCAGGGCCATTACTAGCATGGACAGGAAATCACATTCCCAGATAACCTGTGCACTAACTTTATATTCTTTAGTCATATACTATTCACGTTCCCAAAACTAAAATTTTTCACACTCTCGGCTATTAGTGTAATATGAGGGCAGAAGTGTCTATTTGTATCCTAAATACTTACTAATTTTGCCTCCAGTTACCTAAATTGCTATTACAATTGCTTATAATCACAAAACACAGCGTGAACACACACAAAAAAAAAAATATGTATATATCACATTATTAAACTGAATACCAAAGGGAACTATACAACTGATGAAATTTTATAAGAATTTGGAATATAATTATATCATTGTTCTACCCTATAAATCAGAGGTCGGCAAACTTCTTTAACTGTCGATCCCTTCAAGAGTTTCTTGACTTTCTATCGACCCCCTCTATTTTACTATTATGTAATTATAATAGGACAAGCAAAAAAGATGCTTATGTGGAGTTTTTAGATTGTTTATTTTATAGTTAGTGTTTATTGTATGTATAATATAGTATATGTTTTTGACGTCCTTTTTAACATTACATATTTGATAGGAGGGATAAATAATATATAAAATATAAAATTTAATTTAGATAATAAAATAACAATAATACAATCTTCCTTATTTATATGAAAATAAGACTTTTATTAACTTAGTATACAATTTACTAATGTCAATGTGACTGGTGTGCTTCATAACTCTTGACAATCAACCCCGGGGGCTCACATCTGATGAGTATGGGCTTGGCACACCCAGGGTCCTGAGCTGGATATCATCATTCTTCCCTTTCTTGGTGATTCCCTTCTACTTTTGACACTCTCTCTCTCTCTCTCTCTCTCTCTCTCTCTCTCTCTCAGGGCTACTCGGAAACTTTTTTTTTTTCCTGGTGCAGCATAAGCCTCAGGCTTCCTTGATGATAATAATAATAATAATAAGATTAGCAATGTTGGGTTCAAAATTAGTAAGTTTCAGCTTTAAATCGCCACAGAATTCTATATCTAGCTTATTTCTTTGTTTTGTTAAAATGAAATTAACAAGGCTGAAACCAGCTTCAACCATGTACGAGCTTGGACATGCAAGCAAAAAGGGGAGTACCAATTCAGAAAGTTCTGGATATTTTTCTACATTTATATTCGTCCAAAAGTAACTTAAAGTCCTATTTTTAAAAAGCGTCATAGCTTCAAGATCAACTGACAATTCAATAAGTTCATCTTGTAAGTTATATTCGATATTTTCAATATCTGCAGAAAATGGTGTGATAATCCAATCTGGAATGTGCATGTTTTCAAAGTCTGCAAAGTGCAATTTAAAATCATCGCTCAAATTTTGAAGATGTTTTGTGTATATTTCTAAGTCTTCATCTTTTACTTCCAATTGCCGTAGATTCAAAAAGTACTGAAAATCTTTTCGTAACAATGATGATTTAAATAAGGCTAATTTAGCTTGGAAACCAAAAAGAATCGTCTGAGCTTGAATAATCGTGACATCTTTACCTTGTAGACGGGTCTGTATGTCATCAAATTTTGAAAATAAGTCCGCCAAGTAGAAAATATGATTCTTATTTCTCTTCAGTCCATCACTCAAAAACAAATTAACATCTGTAAGAAACTCTAGGGTTGAGTCGAACAACTCAACAAATCTTTGTAGACTTGCACCTCTAGACAACCACCTTACTTCAGTATGCAAGAGTAATTGGTTTGATACTTCATCATTTTTTTCACAAAGTTTGGCAAACCATCGCGATTTAAGAGGATGAGCTCTAATTTGATTAATAGATTTAATACACACTCTTAGAGTATCATGCAGTTCGTCACTGAGAGTTTTTGCCACCAAATGGTTTCGGTGCAACACACAGTGAATAGTACGTACACTTTGAACTTTTTCTTTCAGAAAGGCAGCAAAACCTCGATAATGGCCAACCACTGCAGGTGCGCCAATTGTGGCTACTGCTATTATATTAGCAAATGGAATATCATACTTATTTAAATATTCCTCCAATCACTGAAAAATTGTCAATCCCGTTCCATCACTTTCAAGATATTTTGCAAATAAAAATTCGTCAATAATTTGCTGTTTGGTTTTACTATAATATCTTACGTAAGCCATAAGAATAGAAGAACTATCGAATGTAGATTCATCAAGTTGGATGGAGAATTTATTACTTTTGAGTTCTAATACTACAGTTTTTTCTACATTTTCAGTCATTTCACCAATACGTCTTTTCACGGTATTCGCACTTAATGGTAAGCATTTTAAAACAGAGCCAGAATCTTTTTTCATTATGGTTTCAATTACTTCTTTGATTGCAGGTATAACAATGTACTCTGCAATTGTATATGGTTTTCCTTTTTTTGCTATATTAAAAGAAATATTGTAGGAGGCTGTTAATCCTTGTTTATTTTCAGCTTCGACAGGTGCTTTCATAAATGATTTTATAGTTGGTCGATGTGTGTATTTCTCTTTCAGTCCTTTAAAAAAGTCAAGATCTTTATCTTTCTTATCGGGATGGAGTCTTCGAAGATGATCTTTCATTTTTGCTACTTTCATTGCATCGTTACTAAAAAAGTTTTTTCACAAAGAAGATACATAGGCCTTGTTTCGTTTGTTAATGAAGCAATAAACTCAAGTTTCAAATATTCTAATGAATATTGTCTGCATTTCTTTTTAGAATCTGAAGCTGCCATTGTGGTTACTGGGGTTGTAACAAAATTATTAAAATTGAAGTCAGTAAGCAAAAGTAATAAGTCTAAATGATATACCTACTCACGTATTTCTATAGGATGTATGAAACTACCAGCCCTGCTCAACTCTTCAACATGGAGGAGTTTAGTTTGTGAATGAATAACGATTGAATTATAATATGTATGTTGATGAATTTTAGAACATTAACGCTCACTTGTATGTCGATGCGCAAAAATGAGACTGGGATCGAATACGTGTAAGTATAAGTAAATAAGCAACCGCGCACGTGATACAATCTCACTCCCGCCGCACCGGCCTGGCGGAAACCACCGACATCCGTTTATTGTTAAATACATCATTTTGGCCTACTTGATTGGTCTCTGTAACTATTTTCATGTCCTTACTGCATCTTACAGGTCCTGTTCATGTCACTGTTCCCACAATTCAATCTTAATTACGTTGTCATTTAGGATGGAGGTAATCCAAGTTAACTGAATTAAATATTACCAGTACAATGATGTCTTATATTTTTCTATTGACCCCTGGGGGTCGATATCGACCACTTTGGCGACCACTGCTATAAATAAACACATAGATTATAATAAAATAGTAAAATTAAAACGATGTAGCAAAATTATTGATTATTGGATACACTGAAAGAAACGTTAATTAGGGCTAGCTCCACTCAATATATCCTATCAATAATTGGCTGAGACTATCTGTTTCTGTTTGCCATTTGTCAGTTTGTCTAGGTTCAAATAATTTTAATATAGTTTCTATACTGTAATATAATGATGCAATATGCGTTAAATTTAGCAGCACACTGGCAGAATAACTGCTAGCCCGACAGATAGCAGTGAAAATTAATAATAAAAATAATAGAAGTGAATCGAGAATAAAAAAAAAATTCCCAGGGGCACACATCTGGTGGGTATGGGCTTTGCACACCCAGGGTCCTGAGCTCGATATCATTATTCTTCTCTTTCTTAGTGATTCTCTTCTACTTTCTTTCTTTCTCTCTCTCTCTCTCTCTCTCAGGGTAATTCAGAATTTTTATTTTGCCTGGTGCAGCATAACCTTAGGCTTCCATGCACCAGATGGCTAATAATAATAGCAGAACCTCCTTGCACTTAGCAAGAAACTACACCGATACAAAGAGAGCTCCCAGAGGAAAATAAACAACCGAATCTTCGATGAGGACCAAAGAGGCTTCAACAGGAGTCTCGGAGAAAACAGGAAAGAAGGGAATGGACCACCTGAGCAGAAGACAATTGTGGAGTTCTGGGGAAAACATATGGAGAGGGAAGTAAGACATAACAGCCGAGCCCCCTGGATAGAACTAGAATGCAAGAAAACCAAGGACGTACAAGAAATGAGAGGGTGGGAGATTCGGCAAGAAGTAAAACAGACGATCAAAAACTCTCACAACTGGCGAACTCCAGGAATAGATAAAGTCCACAAACTACTTTACAAGAAGCTCCCTTGCACATACAAGCACATGGCAGAGCAGTTCACTTGAATGATAAGGCACCCAGAGACAATCCCAAAGTTTCTCACTCAAGGAATCACATATCTGAAGCATAAAGACGAAGATACAAGAAACAGCAAATTATAGGCCAATCACCTGCCTCCCAACAATGTACAAGATCCTGACAGCTTCATAACCAGGAAGAAAACCCCAGGGACTCACATCTGGTGAGTATGGGCTTGGCAAACCTAGGGTCCAGAGCTGGACATCATCATTCTTCTCTTTCTCACCAGATGTAAACCCCTGGGGTTATTTAAAAACTCATCAAACATGACCATAACAGCATTAGTCTGGGAATTTTATTGCCACACTTCATATAAGCTATTTTCCAGCTGGCACTATGGTCCTTTTACTTAAAGCAGTAAACTATTGTTTACTGTGTAAACAAATACTGGTTCAATACAAATGGGATGGCAAAATATTAAGTTAATCTGGTGAGGAACCAATGTCACATTAGCATTAGTAGAAGCATATGATGCAAGAAGGCAAGCTTATGTGCAGCATCAGCCAAAAAAAAAAAAAAAAAAAAAAAAACACGCTTAGCTTTTCACCCCTCCGTTCGTTCCAAGTACCTGTCCAGCAGAGCTTTAAATTTATTTAGGCTATAAACTTCCCCAACAAAGGATGGAAGTCTGTTCCACCAGCCAATCAACCATCCGCTGGCAAAAGGCAAACTTCTGCACATCTATCCTACATCTGTCTTTCCTCAATTTGAATTTATGCCCTCTCTATTGATTATTCTGAGCAAGAAGAAGAATTCCATCAGCAGTGAGCATGTTCAAACCATTCAAAGCTTTATACACCTCAATCAGATCACCTCGCAGGTGCCTAGTCTCCAGACACTGTAATTTGCAAAATTTAAGCCTTTCTTTCTTTGTAAGAGCAACCGTTCATTCCATTCACTAATCTTGTTGCACTTCTCTGTACTCGTTCCAGCAGCTCTACATCCTTCTTAAAATGAGGCCTCCAGACCTGTATACAGTACTCAAGGTGTGGCCTGACCATTGCCTTATATAAGGGAATAATCACCTCCTTATCCCTGCTAGAAAAATTCCTGTATATCAATGACAAGACACTATGACTTGCAGGCCGTCTGCACTGCTCAGAAAACTTCATATCTGCCTGCACAATTACTTCCAGGTCCTTTTTGTCTCTACCACTGTCAGTGTAGTACCATAGAGTTGATACGTCACTCTGAGGTTACTGCTTCCGATATGTAGTACTTTACATTTGTCAATGTTAAACTTCATTTGCCACCTCTCAGCCCATCTGCTCAACTTTTCTCGATCCTGTTGCAGCAGCGTACTGTCATTAGTGTCCTTAACAACCCTGCCAACCTTTGTATCCTCCTTTGTGAATTGGGGGTCACATTTACACATCTCCAGTCCATGGGTACCTCTCCTGAGTCCAAAGAAGCTCTCATAATTATAGCTAAGGGTTTGCTTACTTCCTTTGCTGCCTCCTTTAATATAACTGGATAGATCCTGTCTACCCCGGGTGCCTTTTTTATCTTCAACAATTTCTCCTCCACTTTCCTCTCAGTTATTACAAAATCATCCAGCTCACTGCCAGAGTTTAACTCACCTCTGGCATTCCCCTCCCTGAATAACTACTCATGGCTGAATGTAGATGCAAAATACTCATTTAGTTTGTTAGCCACCTGAGCAGGATCATCAACAGTTGAATCATCAATATCCAGTGGACCAATCTGATTCATACCTTTCCTTCTAGAGTTTACATAGGTAAAGAACTCTGTGGTTTTTCTTTGCATCCTTTGCTGCCAAGGATTTCTCATAATCTGCCTTTGTCTGCCTAATCTCCTTTGTGACTTGGTTACAGACCAACTTATATCTATCATAAGCTTCCATGTCATCCATTAATTTATATGTATCCCGTGCATTTTTCTTCTCTGCCACATGTCTCGTTAGTTCATCTGACATCCATTTAGACCTAAACCTTGAATAATATTTCTTAGTTGGTATGTAAAGCCTAGTAGCTTCCAAGATAAATTCTTTGAATGCTTTCCATTTTGAATTTGCTGTTGGTAACATCATCAGTTGGTCCCACCATATAGAATTTAAATACTGTCTCAGACCATCGTAGACACCTTTACGAAAGCAAAAACCCTTCCCTTTATCCCTGATGGTAGTTACCTCTTTGAGTAAATCCCTCTTCACCACACTGTGATCACTGCCACCTAGTGGTTCCTTTATCTGCAGATTCTTAATGCATGAAGAATCAGTACTGATAATCAGATCAAGAGTATTACTCCCTCTAGTTGCCTCCCGAACATGCTGATGTGTTAAACAATCATCCAATAAATCCCCAAAAGCCTTGCTAGTGTGTGTGTGTGTGTGTGTGTGTGTGACCAACTCACAAACTCCAGTCAATATTAAAATCCCCCATTATAAGACTATGATTTACTGGCCCACTCTATTTCCCTGTACAGTTCCTTATTATACTCATCAGAGTCATTAACCCTATAACACACTCCTACTCTCAATTTTGATCTCCCAATGCTTATGTCACACCAAACTGACTCGACACTGCACTGTCCAGCGATGTCGACGGGCTTCACTTCCTTGGATTTTATGTGTTTCTTAACTAATAGCATAACCTCTCCTGCCTTCCTATCCTGTCTATCCTTCCTGTACACATTGTACTCCCCAAATTCTAGTTCTGCATTCCTTATATTTGTGTGACACCACGTCTCTGATATTCCAACAATATCTACCTTTGATGTTCTGAGCAATACCTCAAATTCATCAAATTTATTTACCAAACTCCTAGCATTTGTGTACATGCAAGTATACATGAACCTGTTCCTATTCTTAGCTACCCTAACACAACCCATGTGTTTACTTGTACCACAATGACTTCCAGCAGTCTCTGAAATACCCTGCATCTTGTTTTCCAGGCTGCTGCTCATTCCAATAGAAACATACTAAGATTGCACTCACCAATTATTAGCGGTACATTTTTGCTGGTCAAATAAAATCATTACCATATCATTACGAACAAAATCATTACAATTACCTTATTGCTGATCAAATCAGTAATGCATCACACTATGCCACTAACTTTACAGTTTAGGTACAGTATGTTAGTGAATTTAGCAATATGAGGTTCAAAAATATAAATGACAACAATACAGCTAAATATTCAACAGCATAATTCTCATCAGAGTCAAAAAGACACTGAGTTATCACACTCATGTTTCAAGTAATCAACATCACTGAGAAAGAAGAATAAAAAGTAATGTTCTATTTCTTTTATAAAAAAAGTGATACATGTAGGAAATGTATCTTTGCCTACTTGAACAATCTATAGGAATCAATACAAAGTTTAAGAATTTCAAACGGATGATTTTACCTTTGGTACCATTGGTGTAGGTCTCTTGCTCTGCTTCTCTGGGTCAAAACTATAAAGTTCTGAAAGATCTTGTGCATTAAAATGCCTCTCAATTTGTTGTTCGTCTATAACACGGCAAGATAAAGACTGCTTTATGACTTGTCGATCATATATTTTTTCTTCCATTGTACCCTGAAATAAATATTAAAATAAAAATAAAATAAAATAAAAAATAAATAAATATTAAGGGAAAAAAAAAAAAAAATTAAATTCAAAAATAACAGAAGGGGGACCAAATAAATATTGGGGGTGGGGTCACTCTTAACATAATTAGTAAAAGTGTATATTATAAAATGTTAATTAGCAATCTTCTAGATTGGAAGTCTGTTACAGGCCACACTGTTCCATAAATCTCTTTAGGGAAATTGAATCGGCAAGCAAGTATGACTGTTTCAGTATGGGTGATTTTGCAACTAATAAACAAGAAATCATGGAAGCAGAGCAGGCTATCTTTCTTTCTTATTTTTAACACACTTATGCAAGACCTCCCTTTATAAAAACCCATGCTGTGTCTTAACTTTTACTGCAGTCTTGTCTAGATGATCCTGAAATGCTTCTTTAACCAGTGACCCCATTATTTTCCCCGCAACACAAGTTAAATAAACTAACAGGTCTATAGTTACTTGTTATTTGTTATTTTTGGCTTTTAGGAGCATTAGCAACTAAGGCCATATTGCTCCGGGATATGCGGTGGTCATTCCCTGACCTTTCCGCATCCTCCGTATTTGGTGGTGACGGGCTCGAACCCCGGTCTTATCAAGAAGCGTGTGCTACGCACTGCTGCTCCTTCCCACCTGGCTACGGAGGTGCATAGTTACTTGTGTTACCTTCTGAACCCCCTTTGTGAACTGGTGATACATTTGCACACCTCCAGTCCATGAGGACCTGCTCTTAGTCCAATGAAGCTCTCATAATTATGGCTAAGGGTTTGCTTATTCCTTTGCTGCCTCCTTTAATATAACTAGATAGATCCTGTCCATTCCAGGTGCCTTCCTTAAGTTTAACTTCAACAATTTCTCCTCCACTTTGCTCTCAGTTATTACAAAATCACTAAGCTCCCTGTTAGAGTTTGATAAGAGTTTGACATTCCTCTCATTGAACAATTCCTCATGTGTGAATATAGATGCAAAATACTCATTCAGTTTATTAGCTACCTGAGCATGATCATCAATAGTCAACCCATCTATGTTAAGTGGTCCAATCTGATTCTTCCCTTTCCTTCTAGAGTTTACATAAGTAGAGAACTCTTTGCATCCTTTGCTAAAGAATAATCTGCCTTTGCCTGCCTAATCTCCTTTGTGACTTGATTACAGACAAGCTTATATCTGCCATTGTCTTCTGTGTGACCTGATAATTTATATGCATCTCATACATTTTTCTTCTCTTTCAAGAGATTCATTAATTCATCTGACATCCATTTAGGCCTGAACCGTGAACAGTATTTCTTAGTTTGAATGAAAAGCGTAGTAGCCTCCAAGATGAAGTCCCTGAAGGCATCCCATTTAGAATTCAACGTTGGTAACATCATCAGTTGATCACACTGTACAGAATTTAAAAACTGGCTGAGACCCCTGTAGTCACCTTTATGAAAGCAAAAGCCTTTTTCCTTTAGCCTTGATGGTAGTTACATCTTTAAGTAATTCCCATATCAGTACATTGTGATCACTGTCACCCAGTGGTTCCTTTATCTGAAAATTCATAATGCATGAATAATCACTGCTGATAATCAGATCAAGAGTATTACTCCCTTTGGTTGCCCCTTGAACGTGCTGCTGTAGAAAACAGTCATCCACTAAATCAAAAAAAGTCTTTCTAGTGTGCAAGTCGCCAATCCACAAGTTCCAGTCAATATCTGGAAAGTTAAAATCCCCCCCCCCCATTATAATACATTCTGATTTACTGGCCCACTCTATTTCTCTGCACAATTTCTCATTATACTCATCAGATTCATTAGGCCTATAACACACACCTACTCTCACTTTTCCTTTCCCATTACTTATGTCACACCAAACAGACTCAACATTGCATTGTTCATAAACATCAACTGGATGCACTTCCTTAGATTTTGTGTTTCTTAACTAACAGCATAACCCCTCCTCCTTTCCTGTCCTGTCTATCCTTTCTGTACACATTGAACTCCCTAAATTCTAATTCTGCACTGCTTATATCTGTGTGACACAATGTCTCTGATAACCCAACGATATATCTACCTGTCTTGACTAGCATTTAAAGCTCATCAAATTTATTAACTTTAATCCTAGCATTGGTGTATATGCAGGTATACATGCACCTGTTTCTACTCTTAGTTACCCTAACACAGCCCATGTATTTATTTCTTCACTATGACTCCCAACAATCTTGGAAATCTCCATTGTTTTGCTTTCCAAGCTTCTGCTCATTCTAATAGTAGCAGTGCAAGAATCACTTTTGCCTCTGCCTGCGGTCACTGTTAACCTTTGAGTCTGTGTATTCCCTTAAGCTAGCACTTTTCCAACCCATCTAACACTGCCTCGATAGCATCAGCAAATATTCTTGGACCCTTTCTATTTAAGTGTACCCCATCCCTGTAGAAGCAGTCTCTCCTGTCAGCAAGCACAGACCAGGCTGAAAAAAATTCTACCTCTTGAGCCTCGCACAATCTCTCCAGGGACGAATTGATTGACAAGGCTCTCATCATATACTCTCTCTCCTATCGTGTCTGGGCAGAATTGCAGACACTTTCACATTCAACCCTAATTCGCAACTTATTTTCAACATTGACCTGTACTTGTTGAGTAAATCTGTAGATGTCTTACTCTTAATGTCATTAATTCCAACATGTACAACAATATCACCTTTTGTGCCCTTAAAAGATGATATCTGATCTACAACATCATAAACCTTTGCCCCTGACAGACATACCCTGGTCCTGTTGCACCTATCCTTCTTGCATAGTATATTGCCTGTCTCCCTGACAACAGAGTCACGAACAATAACCAGTTCCTATGGGACCAGGACATTCTGCCTTGGAGATTGCCTCTGTGTTGCCTGATGCACAGGAGTGAGCTATGCCATTGAGCTGGGCAGCTGAGAGCTTGATGGGCCCCTCATATTAATTTCGTCGAGGGCATTTTCCCTACACCTCAAGCTCTCATAGACGCCTATCAGAATGCTGAATTGCCACCTAATTTCTTGACACTCTAGGCATTTAGCGCACACACAAAGACATCCTCCTTGGCTAGATCATGTCCTGTTATAGAAAGTTTACCAAACATATCACACGATGTATGGCCATCATCCAGTGTGGACACACGTTTTCTGTGCTCATGGATTTTGTTCATGAATATGTGGTTACAGTGCCTACTAGTTTATGAAAAGTGTACTCATTAGAAGAATTACTATGGTGGATCTCAGGGTGAGAAACTTTTGCTTATTTGCTGGTAACTTTGCAGGTTATTTACTTTTTATATCTGCATCCTTTGTTGCCAGACCGTATTGGTCACCATGCGGCTGACAGCAGGGCTATAGAGAGGCAATTATACTGTGGTTGCCTTGGGAGGCTTGTGTGACAACGGAATGTGTAGCATTCCCCTCCGGCATAGGGATTAGTGAGTAAAGACATCTACTCCTTCAGCTGTGACCTTGACTGCTGCATTTTACTAATTGAAAATGTTCATCTGAAGGCACTACAGATTATTTGCACTTGACTATGGAGGTGTCCCAATCAGAGTTACATTGGACAGTGCTTTTGCCTCAAAACTGAAACGTTATTGTGGACTGAAATGCAAGGAACAATGATTATAGTGTCTTTCCCCCTCCCATCTGCCCTAGACTCTGATGGACAATTGAATCATCGTAACTACACCACTAGTGTAAAAACTGTTCAACATCACACGTCATAGAAATTAGTCTGATCTCTCTAAGACTATTTTCACTCTTTGGCTACCCCCCCCCCAATTGTAACGGGGTAAAAACTTGAACTGAACGTTGCCAGGCAACAAATTGCACCATGGACTCACAGTTTGCATCATTTGCTATCATCTCACAGCCCTTTCCCGACAGAGAGGTCCTGAACTCGTTAATCTGCAAAAGCCTCGATGATCCAAAGTCGGGTTGGGTTATTTGATTTTTAGGAGCATTAGCAACTAAGGCCATATTGCTCCGGGATATGCGGTGGTCATTCCCTGACCTTTCCGCATCCTCCGTATTTGGTGGTGATCCAAAGTCAGACACCAACTTGGACAAAATGAGCAATTCAAATCAGAAAATCACAGAACAAACTTTGGACAAAGAAAAACTAACAAGACATCACAAACAAGGTCAAAATGACGAATTGCAAATAACAGAGCAAAATGTAGATGGCAACGACGCACTGTCACAGCCAATCCCCAAAAAGAAGTACAAGAAATACTTCGCCCCGAAGTTGGGAAGGGAGACAAGATCTCAAGGCGAGCCTAAAGAACAACAAGATAAAGAGGACACCTGAACAGAAAACAACAAAGAAGCAAGCTGTTTGTTTCGGGATTTATTAGGCACATCGGCAACTATGGCCATAGTGCGCCATACATATGGTAACTATGCATGCCATTTCTTCTCAAATAGAGAAAATGGAAAAAAGGAACTAGAAAGTAATTTTTTTTTTTTTCCTTCCCTAAAGGAGGTGATATACTTTAATCAACTTGAGAAAGTTATAAATGCTTGAGACATTTGTTTCATTGTTTAAAAGTGAGGTAAGTGTAGGATCTTTTTTTGCGGCTGAAGTGCAAAGTTTCTGTCGTTCTCTTGTATATTTTGTGCATTCAACCAGAATGTGTTTCACTGAGAGCATTGTATTACAGTGATGACATTGAGCGGGTATCTCCCCTCTTAAAAGATAACCATGAGTAATATTTGTGTGTCCTATTCGCAGACGAGCCAAAATTACCTCCTGATGTCGGATTGAACTAAAGCTGGAAGGCCATCGCTCAAGGTTTGGCGTGATACTTATTGTTAGGTTGATTTTTCCATGATAACTGCCATTGGCACATGCATTTTTCTTGGATTATTGGTCGATAGTCTTGATGAGGCACTTTCCACTTTTTCTCGGGTGGTAGGTGGGCTAATTTGGCAGCATTGTCCGCTAGTTCATTTCCAGGAATTCTCATATGTCCGGGGACCCAGCAGAAGTGTATGTTTTTCCAAAGTTGTGATAAGGTATGTAGAGAGCTGACTATTCTTTTCACGACTGGGTGGGTGATGTTCATGGTGTTTTTTAGTGCTTGAAGTGCACTTAAAGAATCAGTAAAAATTATGCTGTTGCTAATGTCAGAAGACTCAATATGATTCAGTGCAACCTGAATTGCTATTAGTTTGGCAGAAAATATACTGAAATCACATGATAACTGATAAGCTAATGTGATGTTTTGAAAAACTGCGGCGATTCCAACGTGGACATCATTCTTTGATCCATCAGTATGTACTATGGAAAAGCTGGGAAACTGGTCCACTACTGCATGGTATAGTTGCAAGAAGTTTTCTCTATGCAATGTAGATTTATTCCATTCATGCAGATGTAAGTCACAAGAGGGTGGAATGATATTCCAAGGATCAAGAGAGGATGGGAGGCTATGTGCCACAATTGTCTAAGGTTAAATTTAGTTCTTCTAAGATGAGTTTTATTCTCATACCCAAAGGACGTTTAGCATTAGGGTGGTTTTGGTATAACCTGGTGTGCTGTGATAAGAAAAGTATCTGCCAGTTTGGGTGTTCTGGCATAGATCTAATTTTATAGGCGTAATGTAGTATCAGTTGTTGTCGCCTGATCGAGAGAGGAGGTTCGTGTGCATATAAGCTATGTATTGGAGATGTGCGATATGCTCCTAATGCAATGCGTATTCCACTATGATGGATAGGGTCAAGCCAGCGAAGGGCACTAGGTCTTGCTGAACTATGCACTGGTGCTCCATAGTCAAGTTTCGATCTTATTAATGCTCTATATAACTGTAATAAAGTAAGGCGATCAGCTCCCCAATTAGTTGCTTTTTTTTTTTTTTTTTTGATTTGGTAGTTGTTGGCGCATCGGCTTCTGTGGCCATATTGCACCTCCCAAGGTTTTTGCAGTACTTTGATCCAAGCCCGAGGCGGGAATCGAAACCGCGACCTTTGGGTTGCCGGGCAGGTACTTTACCCACTCGGCTAGCCCGGTCGGCCCAATTAGTTGCAGACAGAACCCGGATGATATTTAGTTTTTGTTGACATGATGTTCTTAGTCTTTTGATATGCTCAACGAAAGTGAGTTTATGGTCTAAAGTGATTCCTAAGAACCGCATGCTGGGATGAACTGCTATTGGTTGGCGATTCAGTTGTAGCTTCGGATTTGGATGGAGTTTGCGTTGGCGGCAAAAATGGATGCAAAATGTTTTTTTCTGAAAAAAGTTGAAATCCATTAGTCTGAGCCCATGAACAGATCTTATTTATTGCCCCTTGCAACTGTCTCTCAATAGTATTCATGTTTTTAGCACCACACCAAATACTAAGGTCATCTACAAACAGTGCTTTATCAATAGTGTTTGGAATTTGTCCGGCAATGGTGTTTATTGCAATTATAAAGAGTGTAGCACTGAGTACAGAGCCTTGAGGAACTCCTTCTTCTTGTGAAAAAACTTGGGACAGTGAGGTTTTGAATTGAACCTGGAATGTACGCTTGCATAGGAAATTCTGTATGAAAATCGGGAGGTGACCCCGAAGTCCATGGCAATGTAATTCACGGAGTATTCCATACTTCCATGTGGAATCATAGGCCTTACTGATATCAAAGCAGACTAACACATGGTGTTCCGATCTGAGGAATGCATTCCGAATGGAATTCTCTAGTCTGACTAGTATATCTAGTGTAGATCTGTTTTGTCGGACACCGTATTGTGCAGAATGCAGCAGATTGAGGTTTTCAAGGTACCAGATCAGTCGGCGGTTCACCATCTTTTCGAGAATTTTGCAAATGCAACTGGTCAAGGCGATTGGTCTATAATGAGCGGGATTTGTAGGGTCTTTACCTGGTTTAGGGAAGGCAAGGACTGTAGCATGATGCCATTGATTAGGGAATTTATCTTCCAGGAAGAGTCTATTGAATAGATGAAGAAGTAACTGTAATGATTCGGTACTTAGTTTCTGAATCATGGAATAGTGAATGTTATCTGGTCCTACAGCACTGCGTCTAGATGTTGACAAAGCTCTATGTAATTCGTGACTGGTAAAAGGTAAGTTGTATTGTTCATCTCCTTTTGAAGAGAAGTTTAACTTTTGTTTTTCTAAACTTGTTTTTAATCTTCTGAAGGTCGGTGTATAACTTTCTATTGCCGATGTTTTTGCAAAGGTTTCACCTAGTATATTGGCAATTCCAGCAGGATCATTTATTAATATAAAATGATACCCCTACCCATCATGGAATGGAGAGGGCAATTCCTGCCCTCTCCATTCCATGATGGGTAGGGGTATCATTTTATATTTGCCACTCATTTTTCTGATTGCTTTCCAAATTTTATGTGTAGGCGTTGCTTGATTAATAGTCGAAGTGAAGCGGATCCAAGCAGCCTTTTTATTGCAGCGTCTAACATATCTCGCTCTTGCTCTAGCATGCTTATATTGAATGAGATTGGTTGTAGTTGGATTCCGGCGGAAAGAATTCCAAGCTTTGCTTTGCACTTTTTTAGCCACAAGGCATTCATCACTCCACCAGGTTTTTGGATGAATAGGTAATTTTGATGAGGATTTCGGTAAAGTTTGTTCTGCTGCATGTAATATCGTTTTGGTGACATAGTCAACTGCTTCGTCAGTTGTGGAATTTTGGATTATTTCGGGATCAAGCTTGGTTAATTTTTTATAGGACTGCCAATCTGCTTTATCAGTAAGCCAATGTGGAATTTTAGTAGAATGATGAGGGGGCTTATTAAGTAATTCAATTATTATGGGGAAATGATCGCTATGTAGCGGATCGTTGTTTATCGTCCACTTTAGAATAGGATATAAGGTTGTTGAACAGATAGACAAGTCTATTGCAGTGCTTGTTCCTGAAGGAAGGTGAACGTATGTAGGTGAACCGTCATTTAGAAGAAGGAGGTTGTTATTGTCTAGACACTGTTCAATTAGTTTTCCTCTTTGGTCGATGTTGCTATTAGAGTGTGATGACCCCATAGAGTGTGATGACCATTTAAGTCTCCCAGAATGAGGAAAGGTGTTGGGAGTTGAGCTATAAGATTGTTGAGATAATTTTGTTGGAAGGTATAGCTTGGTGGGATGTATAAGGAGCAGACT
Organism: Mastigoproctus giganteus; assembly: GCF_048544385.1. Lineage (NCBI taxonomy): Eukaryota > Metazoa > Arthropoda > Arachnida > Uropygi > Thelyphonidae > Mastigoproctus > Mastigoproctus giganteus. The sequence goes on along the minus strand of NC_143584.1, from coordinate 202,353,832 downwards.
GTCATATGGATGTCAGCAGCTACACGGACTGCTATTGCCTCGAGGGGAGATTTCAGTGAGGCTGTTTGGTAGGAGTATGTAGGTTTGTTAAAATAGCTACACCACCATGTGCGATATTCTGATTTGTTCTGTCTTTTCTAATAATGTTATAACGAGACAGTTTTGGTGTATTTTGGGGTTTTAAATAAGTTTCTTGAAGGCAGATACATATTGGTGAGTATTTACAGGAAAGATCATATAGGTCATCGATATTGGCACGGAATCCACGACAATTCCACTGTATTATTCTGTTCATTGTTTATCTCTTATTAGACTTTCTGAGTGTTTTCGGGTTGCTGAAGTTTTCTGTTTTCCACTTTTGTTTTTATTTTTTTTTTTTGGGAAGGAAGGCCTTTCGGTGTCCATGTCTTCTTCAACAAAAATTTGAAGAACAGGGTCATCTGCTGATTTTTCTTTAGTGTCCATTTGTTGTTGGTGACTAGAAGTTAGGATATGTTTTTCTTTAAGTCCTTCATCCGGAGTGTGTATGTTTTCTTGTGGTATAGTAATTGGTGTACTGACTGCTTGGGTTTGAGTTGCACTGTACAAAGATTTTACATAATTTGAGAAAGACTCTTTTGGGGGTACTGTTAGTTCAGTTTGCGATCCGGTTGATTGGAATTTTTTGGTGGCTTGGGCATACGTAGGTCTGTTTGCATGAGTTGGTGGTGAGATGATTCTTTTTGCTTCTTGGTAAGAAACATTATGCTCAGTTTTATATTTCTGGATAAGTTTCTCACTTTTCCAGTGCTCACATATTCTAGCATAAGCGGGATGATCTTTTTTGCAATTTGGACATACTAATTGAGGAGCATTACAGTTTTTGCAATCATGTTCGATTGAACCACACTTTGCGCAAGTAGGGATTCCCCGGCAAGCTGTTTGGGAACGTCCATACTTCTGGCATCGGAAACACCGTAGCGGGTTTGGGACATATGGTAAGAAGCAAGCAAACAGCCCGAATCCCCAAACATTGACCCCCAGGCTGCCGGAAGGCACTGTGCTGGACCAGGTACTGGCCCTTCAGGTAGAGCTCGAAAACAAATTAAAAGAGTCAATGAACAGATTCACGGCAGCCTTCAGAGGTGAGATTGTGGGAATCTGGACTAAACTAGAAACTGTCCTCCACAAAGTCAACAGCGAGGCAGAAAGAAATGTGCCCAAATTAGAGCCCTACCTGGAGTGTAGGGGCACACAAATGCAACAGCACACCCCTACCTATGCAAACGCACTGAGGAGCCCACCAACTGTAATAAATAAACCAGCCAAGGCATAACCAAGGAAAAAAAACTACTCCCAACGCCTAACCTTGTAATACTAAGACCCAAAAACACCGAGGAAATTGGTACAAGTGACGAAATCAAGAACAAACTAATAAGCACTATGAAGGACGACTTCCAGCAAACAAGAATTAGAGGAATATGCAAATATTCACATCTAAAGTGGGTTGAAGGGTACCCACACAATTACAAGGTGATCCATATGGATGACGACACCCTGCAGGCTGCCGTGCTGGTAAGAAACACCAACGTCAACGCAACTAAAATCACACAGCTGTGTACTCCATTGTGCACAACTTGGCACAGCATTAGGATCCCTATATGTCGTGGCACTCTACTGCAGACTGGGACAAGATATAGACTTTGTAATCGACTACCTCCGATGCCTACAGGGTAGCCTACCAAATCAAAGGGTCATCATTGGAGCTGACATTAACTGCCACTCCCCGGCATGTCACAGCATTGCCCCAGACAGGCGAGGCTTGAAATGGACAACTCTTAGAAGACTACCTTGCAGGATCCCATCTAACTGTACTAAATTGACCCCATCATCTGCCAACCTTTTCGAGCACCCTCTGGGAGGCTATAATTGATGTCTCCCTGGCCACCAGGAGTATGGCCAGACATGTGACTGACTGGAGGGTGGAGGATGCATGGACCATCTCAAACCATCAGGCAATAACCTTTTCAATAGAAAGACAACTAACAAGAATAACTCAAACAAACCAACCACAAAACAGATATGCAGTCGCAAATGCAGACCAGACACTGTATAGAGAGCTGCTCACCACGGCAATTAGACACAATCCGGAAAACATAAACCCCCGGAGCAACCTGGATGATCTACAAAATTACTACTGAACATCAGTGACTGAGTGATAAAAAGAAAAAAATCCAAAACTTGGCGTAGTACCCTGGTGGACACCAGAAATTGCTGTACTACGACAACAGATGCAAAAGACAAGAAAAGACTTCCAGAGAGCTTGCAGAACCTGGCCCGAAAATGAGGTGGTCCTGAGACAACATTACAGAGAAGCTAGGAACCGGTACACGGACACCATAAAAAAAAGGGAAGAAGTGTTCCTGGGACCACCTAGTGTCTACTTCAGGAAACACCGACCCCTGGGGCATAGTCAACACGGCATAGTCTGATAACTAATAAGCTTTATCAGCTCCCTAGGGGTGATGTATTTAGAAATGTATAAAGTATTCTTTGTACATCACAATGTACAAAGAATACTACCAGGACATTGGAGGGAAACCTAACGACCACCTGGGAGCAGTCGATGGGCAACATACTGGATAAAATCTTCAAGGAACCAGCAATACTAACCATGCAAGAACAACATGAAATTTGCAAGAACACAAACTATATCACCTTGGCAATCGAACCCCCTTCACCCTTGAGGAGCTCAGTGAGGCTCCCACCAAGATTAGAAATCACAAATGCCCAGGACCGGACATGATTGAACCAGAGATCTTGAAGAAAACAGCAGAATTTGCACTGCACTTACTCTATACAACAGATGCCTGGAAACAGGCAAATTCCCCACAGCATGGAAAATGGTAAACACCAAGTTAATACTTAAAAATAGAAATCTTTATTGCAATAAGCCCTTCACGGCCACAAGGCCAGGGGTTAACAGTAATATTACAATATGTAAGAAAAAGAAATTAATAAATTAAATATAAAAATACATATGTGAACGAATAAAAAGTAAATACAGCTCAACACTCAAAGTATAATACAATTATAAACATCACAATGTACAAAGAATATATAGGTGGAAAACTGCAAGGTTGGTTGGTAAGCCATCTTCATGTCGCATTGCTGGATTGCGGCGCTAAGGCGAGCTTCAAGGAGAAGAATCAGGGACAGGGAAGTACAATTTAAGGATGCGGCGTCTGTACTCCTTATCACTAGAAAACTTATTAAGGTCAGCATCCAAAGACTGGGCACATGAAAGTAGCTGATATGGCAGAAACCTATGGCAGATATGCCACATCTCAGCCGTCTCCACGGCTGAGATGTGGCATAGAGTTGGAGTCGCTCTGAGGGAAGGCTGAGGGGCTCTCCAAGAGCACAGGTCCCAGAATGATGGTGCCGAGATCTTTCCAGTGATCATTTTTACAGTTGTGGTAAGGCATTTTATCCTAATCAGCGTGGGAAGCCTGTGAATTTTTATCAAACTGGCCATTTCAGTCATCCTTAACTGTGGAGGAAGTTTGTTTGTTTATGGCCCATTTTAAGAGCCAAAGTGAGTGAGAAAAGAGTGGTAGAAAAGAGCCATTTTAAGTGAGAAAAGAGTGGTCGAATTGTCCTAGGGGCGGTAGATGCCCATACTTCTGCAGCATATAGAAGCGGAGAGTATACCGTGCTTTTTATATATCTTCTGGTGGTCGTTACTTCATTAATATAATGCAAATGCTGTTTGGCCATCCATCGGAGTTGAGCTGCCTGGGTGAGCAGCTTTTCCATGTGGTTACCAAAGCAGAGCTTAGGATCAAAAACAACCCCCAAATCAGTATGTTTCTTGACGATGGGAATAGGGGAATTGCATAATGTTGGCTGAATACAGGAAGGCGTTTTCTTTAATGAGAATATCATAAATTCAGACTTTTCTGGATTTATTTTTAGTCCAAACTGGTTGAGGTAGTTTGCAAATTCCAGGAGTATATTGTTAATTGATGCTGTTATTGTAAGAAGATCATGTGGAGAAATCAGTGTGAGGAGTTTTATATCATCAGCATGACATAGAGTACCATGCCTGGACTCAACAAGCAGCGAGATAAGCGCTGTAAATAAGAGGCCGGATAAGACACCACCCTGTGGCATGCCTGAAGAGACACATCGCTCGTATGTTTGGCCGTGGACAGTAAGCCGGATTATTCTATTTTGAAGGAGTGAAGTGAGGAACTGTAGAGTGTCTCCCTTGATTTGATAATGGTTTGAAAGTAGCTTCAGCATTGCAGGAACGTTTATTGAGTCAAAAGCTGATTCGAGGTCTACATAGGTGACTGCAAGCTCTGCATGAGATTCAAACGCAGAGAGGATAGAGCTGGTGGTGGCTAAGAGATTAGTCACAGTGGATCTATGAGGAAGAGAGTAGTGGATTTGATGAGGCTGATGGGGAAGAAGTTGTTTAGTTAGAATGGGGAGAAGTACCTTCTCTAGGAGTTTTAGAAGACTTGAGGCATTGGAGATTGGCCAGTAGTGCTTAAGAAGAGCAGGTGATTGAATTTTTGGTATAGGCTTCACAAGGTAGATGTTCCACTGCTGGGGAAAGAAATTACTTGACAAAATAGCATTAAAAATAGTTAGAAGGGGAGCCAAAATGTATGGGTTAAGACATTTAATAATGAATTGGGGTATTTTATCTGCACCTGCCTTAGCAGAAGCTGGTGTAGAATTTATGGCAGCAATAAGCTGTTCCCTGGAAATTGATACTGCAGATAGCATGTCAGGTGGGATTTCAGTTGTTGGTGTCTCAAGATGAGCACATTGTTCCGAGTTCGATGCAAATCTAGATATAAAGTCTAGCCACTGGTTAGGTTCAAGTTTTTGTGGGAAATCAGAAGGCCGTTCAAAGTAGGGGGTGTTTCCTCTACGAAGGGTGGTCCATATAATTCTTAATTGCTTGAGATTTCAGCCTGTTGAATGTTGCACGGGCTCTAGAGTAGGCTATCCTGTCTTGAACACTTTGCGACTGCTTCCACATTTTGTGGAGTTGCTGTTTTAATTTGAAGCTCATATTAAGATGGGGAGTCCACCATGCTCTGGACCGAGGCATAATAGAAATTCTTTTTGATGCTGCAAATGTCGCAATTGTCTTAAGCCAATTAGTAAGCAGATTTACTGCAATTTCAAGATCACAGTTTTCTAGGACTGACCACTGGATGGCAGAGGCAGCCTCAACACATTTAGCAATGCTCAAAAATCTGGGACTAACTATTACTCTGGTGTTAATTGAATTCACAACATTCAAGTTTGGAGCAGGTATCTGTAAAAGAACAATAATTGGCTTGTGGTCCGAATTAAAATAAGTCTCTGGCATGTAATCAGGTGTGCAAGGAAAAGAGGCAAGGATGAGATCTAGTTGATTGTTACCTCTGGTCGGAAGGTCGTTAATTATTTGTAACCCTGTACAAGATAGGTTTGACAGGAGCATTTGCTGAAGGTTAGCTAGTTGGGGAGGAAGATTAAAGTCTCCACAGACAAAGTGCAAAGCTGAAGGATGAAGCTGGTTAATGATCCAGTTTGATATTTCATGGATGGCGTCATATGAAGGTACTGGGGGTATATATATGGCAATTAGATCTATAAGAACGCCATGGTAGCTGAAAGTAACAGTGAGAGCTTCATATGCTGTTGTTTTGCTAGAAACTTGATGAACAAGTGAGGCATGTGAGCTCTTAAAGAAAATGGCAACGCCGCCTCCTCTTTGGCCAACTCTGGAAGTAAATGCTGATTTATACCCAGCTGGAGTACAAGATGTAAAAAATTCTTGGTCTTTATCAAGCCAGGTTTCTGTAACACAGAGAATATCGATATCATTAGCGAGCAGAATTTGATCAATGATATCCAGTTTGTTGCGGAGGCTTCTAACATTTTGGTACAAGACTCTGATTATGCAAGTTTTTTGGAAATCTTTTTAAGGCAGGTGTCTCTAGTATTTTTATTCAATAGTTTGTCGGTTCGTGCCCCATGTTGGGATGAGCATTCCCGAACTGTTATTTATTGGTGGTTGAAGGCTGATGGTACCAATTTGGTGATGCTGCTGTTTGTCACCACTTGTATAATTTTGAATTATGCTGCGAACATTTTGAGAAATTTCCCGGAATGTGGGGCATTCATGCTTGTTCCTGTGCAGTGTTGGTTGCTATCGAGGAGGGTGAATTAGTTGAGGTTGTTGATGGGGGCTCTTTTTCTCAGAAAATGGTCTGATATATATACCTTGGGGCCAGGAGGCTGGATCTATAACCTTTTGATAGACAGCGGGAGAACACATTATAAGGAAAGAGGTATAGCGTGTTTGCCGACTTTTAAGCTGAACTGAGAGGTTATGTTCCTCGTTAAACATTCTCATTATAGATTCGGGAGATGTTCTAGGTCCAAATCTGGATGCAAAAATCTTGGCTTTGGTGGAAACTACCGAGATGTTATATTTCTCGGCCAGTGTCAGACGAGATTTAGAGGCTGTTACTAGGCGGGGCAGGGAAATCTGGTTATGAATATTAGCGTGATGGGAAAGGCAATCAATATTGATATCAGAAAGACATCCAGAGGAATTTGAGGCAGGGTTGGCTGTAGTAATGAGGGAATTTTGTCTATCTCCAGATGGGACGTAAGTATCGCTACAGGGGCTGTTGGTAAGCATACCAGCATATGACATGGGAAGAGTTTGATGGGCGTTAATTGAATTACTGTTTAGTTCTGGGGCCTCTAGGGAGTGTTTATTATTTTCTGGTGGGTTCTCTTGTTGGGATACTTCTTCATGAGACTGCAGCTGGTCACCAGCCTTCTGCTGAGTGCATGATTGGGCCCTGCTAATGTGCTCTGTCAGAGTGTCTGAAGATCTATCTATTAATTGTCCTGAGTGAATTTGAGCATGGGAGCCAGGCTTTATAAGGCTAGGAGGTTTGACAGTTTGAGTAGATTTTGTCCGTTTATTTATTATTGGTGGCTGAGATGTCAGCTTTCCATTATCGCTCACCAAAGAGCAGAGGTCAGAGAATATATGTGTGATATGTTTATTTTGGTTCCTCAGCGAGTAAACTTCATCCTTCAGATCCTCAATTTGGGACCTCAACTGGTGAATTAGGAGGACCAAGAAGTCTACGCTGTAGCTTCGGCGTTAATCCTTGGAGATTCATCTTCATGTTGAAAAGTACCTGTTGTGATTAGCGTCTGGTTTGAGATGGAGGACACATTAACGACCAAGGCACAATTTTGATCACTGGTTTCCGGTGGAGAATTGGACTGATTAGCGCTGCATGCATCGTGGTTGGCAATTCCGTCAGGTGGTGTTCCGTTGACCACTGTTTCATCGCATGCGATGGTCATAAGTTCAGGCAAACCAGTATTTGAATGTTGAATGAGATCAGTTAACATCTGGTCGATAGGGCTAGTTTCAGTCTGGGATAGAGGGAGTTCAGATATTTCAGCATCTTCTCCAAGGCATTTGTCACATGCGAACCTTCTCCGACGTAGTTTAGAAAGATGTGCGATGTCTGTTTTAACTGAGCGGGCACAAAAGTTTAATTTGCATACATGACATCGAATGGTTGGTTCCTTCCCATCGCTGCAGGCTAGGCAGACAAATTGTTGCAAGTTATTCTGTTTCTGTGACATGCCTGATTTCGGGTCTTTAAATTGCTTGGAAGTAGTGAACAATGTTCAGTTTTATTAGTTAGTTTTTAATTCCGAGTAGTTTGTTTGCTCTGGCACTATTAAGCTTTCAGCTTTTATATTCGCGTTTCCAAAGAGATTACTGAGAAAACACAAGAAAACATAAATGGTTGTGACAGGTGTGCTAAGCACAAAAGACAGAAGAGAGGGAGGATTTCCATAGGGAACTCAGTAGTGGCGATGCTTTGTGAGTTGGTCAAGGTTGACTCATTATCCACTTAAGCCTTTGGGTAGTGGGGCGTTTGCTAAATTCTTGAGGGCTAAAGCGCTGTGCATACATCGTAATGAAGAACTTCAAACGTGAGCAGGAATAATTAAAAAATCAGAAATACAGTCTGTCCTCGTATAGCACGATAGTTGTGTTCCTAGAAACCCTCGTGCAATGCAAAATCGTGCAATATAAACAACAGGCCCTATGGGAAAAGTGGAGTTAGGTGCCGACCACCCAAGATTGAACACACATTTGGAACCAAAACATTACCAAACACAATAAATAATTGGGTAATTTTAATCGTTATAAAATATTTACGTATTTTATAACGAATAAAATATGTAATAAAAAATTAATATTAAAATATCTATTTTTTATTATTTATTTAAATAATAAAAATTTATTAATAAAATAGTAAAAAATTTATATTAAATAAAATAGTCGTAATAAAATACTTACGTATTTTATTACGACTATTACGTAATAAAATATTGCTAATGCTTTTGCTTCTATCATAAGCAAACTTTTGTTTTTTTGTTTGATTTTCTATCCAAACAGATGACAGCCATTCCATCTCTTCCAATTCTTTGTGCCTTAATCTAATGGATTTTAATTACACTGAGTTGTTCCTGCTATGAAAGTTGTTTTTATTTTCCCTGCATTCTTTCTAATTCTCGGCGTTGCCTCATTTCGGTCTGTAGCACGTGCAATATCACATGGCCTTTCATTTTGCTCAAAGCGTTTCACAATTTCATATTTTTTCTCTACGACAGAGGCGGACTGGCCATAAGCCTTACCCGGGAAATCCCGGTGGGCCGGAGGCTGGTGTGATTTTGGTCATAAACCGTAGTGAGGCCACTATAAATTTTCCCGGGTAAGAATTTTTGACCCAGTCCGCCTCTGTTTACCGATATTGCTTTTCTTTTTCTCTCTGAATTTGCAGTGTCTTCGCCAGGCCGCTTCCTTTTCACACCTTTTAAGTATTTTACTAATTTTTAGGGAATAAAGCACAATTACAAAAAGAGGAGGCACGTTTGATACACATAAACAAAGCTGCGCGGGTGTAGCAACTGAATAAACAACACCGTAAAGGCCGAGATACACTATTAACACCTCACATTTTACTAAAGTACATTTCTGGGGGTTACTACCATAAAACAATTTCCAGTTGTGTTTCTGCTAGTGGAATCTGTTATAAACTTGTAGTAAACTCCATCTAATTGCATTTGCGATTATATCGATAGCTGGAATTGTGTTGGTTTTTACGTTATTATGGTGAAATGTGTTTCCCCTTCACTGATATAAAAACAAATACATTTTCAGAATCTTCTCTTCATTCCTATCGTGTTGCGTTCGGTTGGGGTGATTCTGCGTTCGACTGCCATTTCTTGTAAACACAAAGGCGAATCGTGCATAAGCGAATTCGGTTCGTGTTATATAAGATATCGTTCCCCTATTTATAAATCGTGTATGATCGAATTCGTGTAATGTAAACACGTGTTATACGAGGACCGACTGTACCTGTTTATCATATCACGTAGACGATAATACATCAAGCTTGAGCAGAGGAAGAGGAATTCATTGGTAGGCAAATCATTTCATAACGTAAAGTATAACTAATCTAAAACTGAATTAATATCAGGAGCGTAAACGAACACCATATGCCACAACTCGCGCACGGTGCTAAGAAAAAACTGGACTGCCCAGTCATATAGACCTATCTGACTGCTCTCAGTGGTCAGCAAACTATATGAGAGACTGCTGCACAAGCGAATCAAAAACCACTACGAGAGGGCAGACCTGGCGGCTAGGAATCAGTTCAGATTTAAGCTGGGTTCCTCCCCAGTGGATGCACTTGGAAACCTGTTTCGGTAGGCGCAGGAATGCAAAAAAAAATACCTACTAGTCATTTCAATTGATTTTGGCAGGGCATTTGACTCACTATGGTGGCCGAGCATCCTGGGCAGACTAAGGGAGGCTGCAGTCCCTATCAACCTATACAAGGTTTGTATGTTATTTGTTATTTGGTTTTTAGGAGCATTAGCAACTAAGACCATATTGCTCCGGGGATAGGCGGTAGTCATTCTCTGACCTTTCTGCATCCTCTGTATTTGGTGGTCACGGGCTCGAAGCCCAGTCTAATCAAGAAACGTGTGCTACGCACTGTTGCTCCTGCCCACCTGGCTATGGAGGCGCCCTATACAAGGTAATGGAGGACTACCTACTTTGCAGGAAAGTAGAAATAAATGCCAAATACCAAAAAGTCACAAGATCTGTACACAGGGGGCCACTCCTTTGGAACATGGTCCTCAACAAGCTCCTGAACCTGGGGCTGGTCGGGGCCAAGGCCTTTGCAGACAACCTTATTCTTACCACTGAGGCTGACTGTAGAGCCCAACTGGAAACCACCGCCAACCAAGCTCTACAGAAACTACAACACTAGGCTACAAGAAACCAGTTAAAAATTTCACCAATGAAAATCACACCTATTCTACTAAAAGGAACCCTGCAAATACAGCTTCCACCCCAAATTAAAATAGAAGGTGTGACCATTAAACTCACCAACCAAATGAAATGTCTAGGAGTAATCCGAGACAAAAACTTATCCTTTCAATCTCACCTATAATATATAAGAATGAAGATAAGACGTTACTCGGCACTGGTGGCGAGGGTTACGAGAAAAGACTGGGAATTAAAAAAAAAAAACAACACTAATGTTGTATTATAATGCAACCTTCATCCGTGCGATAACTTATGCTGCAGCAGTGTGGTTCAGCAAAACGATGCTTACAGTCAATAGGAGAACCCTGGATATGATACAAAGGACCTTTTTATTAACAATCACACGAGCATGCAGAACAGTAAGCACACCAGCATTGCAGATGCTTACTGGAGTGCTCCTCCTTGATTTGGAGGCTGCAAAAGCTGGCTTGCTCTTCCTGCATGCTGGGGGGGGGGGGGTCGCTGCCACCTTCCAGGATTTCATAATTGACCCAGCGAGTAGTCAAAAAAAAACAGAAAAACTCTGATTACAGGCCTACCTACTCCAGGAATGGCAACAAACATGGACCAATACAACAAAAGGAGGAATCACATGAAAATTTCTCCCCGACCTCAGCAAAATATACCCCAAGCAACTGGCCTGGTACTTTCCAGGGATGCACTTGACTTCGCAGCTTACTGATCATGGTCCCTTTAATGAGAAGCTGCTCAGGTTGGGGCTTGTTGAAGACCCCAACTGCACGTGTGGGGAGGTCGAGAATTGGAACCACTTGGTCTATGACTGCCCAAAATACGAAGATCTCAGAGGCATCCTGATCACAAAGATACACTACCTTCCGAAAGGACTGGAATCCCACTTCATTGACATAGAAGAGGAATACAGAGCACTTTCTCAATATGCACAGGACCTCTTTGAGAGGAGAAAACTGCTAATTACCATAAATCGTGTCTGACGAAAGACCACCACAAATTAAACTGTACAAGACCATAAAATACTATCCAATGGAGTTACTACAGAGAAAAACCTTGAGATTAGAAAGTGAAAAACACAACAACGGGGCTTACCCCATGAGCGACTGGACTGAAATCGACAAGACCAGGGTATGTCTGCCAGGGGCAAAGGTTGATGACGTTGTTAAGCAAATATCATCTTTTAAGGGCACAAAAGATGATATAGTTGTACACGTTGGCACTAATAATATTAAGAGTAGGAGACCGGCAGGGAGTACAACGTCTACAGAAAGGATAGACAGGATAGGAAGGGGGAGGGGCTATGCTATTAGTTAAGAAACACATAAAAACCAAGGAAGTGAAGCCAGTTGACATCGCTAGACAGTGCAGTGTTAAGTCAGTTTGGTGTGACATAAGCATTGGGAGATCAAAATTGAGAGTAGGAGTGTGCTATAGTCCTAATGACTCTGATGAGTATAATAAGAAACTGTACAGGGAAATAGAGTGGGCCAGTAAATCAGAGAGTCTTATAATGGGGGATTTTAATTTCCCAGATATTGACTGGAATTTGTGGGTTGGTCACTCACACACTAGCAAGGCTTTTGTGGATTTATTGGATGACTGTTTTCTACATCAGCATGTTCGGGAGGCAACTAGAGGGAGTAATACTCTTGATTTGATTATCAGCAGTGATTCTTCATGCATTAAGAATCTGCAGATAAATGAACCATTAGGTGGCAGTGATCACAGTGTGCTGAAGTGGGATTTACTGAAAGAGGTAACTACCATTAGGGGTAAAGGGAAGGGTTATTGCTTCCGTAAAGGCGACTACGATGGACTGAGACAGTATTTAAATTCTATACAGTGGGACCAACTGATGATGTTACCAACAGCAAATTCAAAATGGGAAGCATTCAAAGAACTTATCTTGGAAGCTACTAGGCTTTACATACCAACTAAGAAATATTGTTCAAGGTTTAGGCCAAAATGGATGTCAGATAAACTAATGAGGCATATGGCAGAGAAGAAAAATGCATGGGATACTTACAAATTAACACATGACACAGAAGCCTGTGATAGATACAAGTTGATATGCAACCAAGTTACAAAGGTTAGGCAGGCGAAGGCAGATTACGAGAAATCCTTGGCAAGGGATGCAAAGAAAAACAGCAAAGAGTTCTTTACTTATGTAAACTCTAGAAGGAAGGGGATGAATCAGATTGGTCCACTTGATATTGATGGGTCAACTGTTGATGATCCTGCTCAGGTAGCTAACAAACTAAATGAATATTTTGCATCGACATTCACACATGAGGAGTTATTCAGCGAGGGAAATGCCAGAGGTGTATTCAACTCTAGCAGTAAGCTACAGAATCTTGAAATAACTGGGAGTAAAGTGGAGGAGAAACTGTTGAAGATAAACACAAGAAAGGCACCCGGGTGGATGGGATCTATCCAGTTATATTAAAGGAGGCAGCAAAGGAAGTAAGCAAACCCTTAGTCATAATTATGAGAGCTTCCTTGGACTCAGGGGAGGTACCCATAGACTGGAAATGTGCAAATGTGACCCCAATTCACAAAGGAGGATCAAAGGCTGACACAAGCAATTATAGACCTGTGAGTTTAACTTCTGTTCCAGGAAAATTAATGGAGGCACTAGTTAAAGAAGCACTGCAGGATCATTTAGACAAGACTTCAGTTATAGCTCGGACACAGCATGGTTTTGTTAAGGGGAAGTCTTGCCTGACCAATTTGATTGGATACTATGATGCAGTCACAAAAGAACTGGATGCAGGGAATAGCTTTGATATTATATACTTGGATCTTAGAAAGGCTTTTGATACTGTTGCACATGAAGACTGCTACACAAATTGGAGCAGTGTGACATTGGAGGCAAATTGCTGCTATGGATAAAGGGGTGGTTGAGGGGGAGAAGACAGAGAGTGGTAATCAATGGACACTGCTCATCGTGGACTAATGTTATTAGTGGAGTCCCTCAGGGCTCAGTGTTGGGTCCATTATTGTTTTCTGTATTTATAAATAATATTGATGATGGTATATCAAGCTTAATGTCCAAGTTTGCACACGATACAAAGGTTGGCAGGGTTGTCAAGGACACTACTGACACTATGCTACTGCAACAGGATCTGGAAAGGTTGAGGAGATGGGCTGAGAGGTGGCAAATTAAGTTTAACATTGACAAATGTAAAGTGCTACACATGGGAAACAGCAACCCCAGAGCAACGTATAAACTCTGTGGTACTACACTGACTGGTAGAGAATGAAAGGGACTTGGGGGTGGTTGTGCAGGCAGATATGAAGTTTTCTGAGCAGTGCAGACGGGCTGCAAGAGTAGCTCATGGAGTATTGTCAATAATATACAGGAATTTTTCCAGCAGGGATAAGGAAGTGATTATTCCCTTGTATAAGGCAATGGTCAGGCCACACCTAGAGTACTGTATACAGGTCTGGAGGTCTCATTTCAAGAAAAATGTAGAGCTGCTGGAACGAGTACAGAGAAGGGCAACAAGATTGGTGAATTGAACAAAGGGGTGCTCTTACAAAGAAAGGCTTAAGTTTTGCAAATTACAGTGTCTGGAGACAAGGCACTAGCGAGGTGATCTGATAGAGGTCTATAAAGCCTTGAATGGTTTGAGCATGCTCAATGCTGATGGGATTTTTCCTCTAGCTCAGAAAAATCACCTGAGAGGGTATAAATTCAAATTGAGGAAAGACAGATGTAGGATAGACGTGCGGAAATTTGCCTTTAGCCAGCGGGTGGTTGGTTGGTGGAACAGACTTCCATCCCTTGTAGTGGAGGTTTATAGCCTAAATAAGTTTAAGGCTCAGCTGGACAGGTATTTTGAACGAACAGAGGGATGAAGTGGAAGTGGTTTTTTTTTTTTTTTTTTTGGCTGATGCTGCATAAGCTTGCTTTCTTGCATCAAATGCCTCTACTAATGCTAATGCTAAAGACACTGAAAAAAGGGACTTAACGTAGTGCAGCTGCCAAATGCCGTTTGGCGACTAGAAGAGGGCACCCTAGCCGTCCTTCATCTTTAATACCCCTATCCATGGCAGAAGTGGGGGGAGGAGACGGTCTTACTGCCTTCTCCCCCTCCACTTTCCCTTCTTGTGGGGCATGCCCTTGTAACCTGTTGTTTATTTGTTATTTGGTTTTTAGGAGCATTAGCAACTAAGGCCATATTGCTCCAGGGAATATGCGGCGGTCATTCCCTGATCTTTCTGCATCCTCCGTATTTGGTGGTGACGGGCTCGAACCCTGGTCTAACCAAGAAGCGTGTGCTATGCACTGCTGCTAGGTGCCTCCGTAGCCAGGTGGGAAGGAGCAGCAGTACGTAGCACACGCTTCTTGATTAGACCGGGGTTCGAACCTGTCACCACCAAATACAGAGGATGTGGAAAGGTCAGGGAATGACCACCGCATATCCCGGAGCAATATGGCGTTAGTTGCTAATGCTCCTAAAAACCAAATAACAAACAACAAACAAGCACTGCTGCTCCTTTCCACCTGGCTACGGAGGTGCCTTTGGGGTCGCCTCATCTCTCGACTCCATACTTCTGTCTTTTCTCCCCAGACTTCAGTCTCTCCACCTACTCTACCTGCACGTATGCAAGCGAAAGCCCTACATGTTGGAATTGATTTAATCATCTCCAAATTATGTTTTTTGCCTTTCAGAAATTTAGCATTATTCCTCATTGAATTTACCAAAAAAAAATTAAGCGGCAGGACCTGCCAGAGTAAATCTTAGTCTACGGGTGTTTCCTGGTCTGCCTCCATGGGGCAACGTTGGGCCTTAGCAGGGGTCCAGCAGCTACACGACCAGATGAACAACGGTACGTGACACTACACATATACAATATCCATACACTTAAATATCCGGCATTTCCCAGCAAACTGGTTCACCCACAATGAAAACAACATGGAGATGGGGGAAACCTCTGGTGCCGTTTGACCCTATTTTACATACGTATCACATTTCACACTTTTTTTGAGACTGTGATGTGTTGGAGAATCGCCTCCTTTGTTTCCCACCCAAGTCACAGCACTCTCACTGGTCTGATCTTTGCTTCGCAGCTCTAGTCAGGGTCATGATTTCTGTTTAAATACAGTTTAATTAACAATGAAATTTAATGAGATTAGTAAATATTTTTGATTAATTGATAATATCATACTAAGGTAACAGATTCTTAATACAGTGCTTCGTATTACGCTATCTAGTTTTAAGTTATACGTTACACTATCAGTTCAAGATATATATGTTACTCTATTTCTTATTGATTACAATATGGTGGCTAGTTCAACAATATTGGCCCCAACACCGGGAGTTATAACTTCCAAAAATCACTAGTTAAATTCAAAATAAGAAGCTAATGAACACAACTAAACCTATATTTAATATCTTTGTAAAACACAATGTAGTATATTAATTAACAAAGAATACAGCAAAACTATCAAAAATACTTATCCCTTCACAGCAGCCAAAAATCTACCGACTGTTCTCTTCTGCAACCGTATCTTCCGTCAATCAGCAAAAATACTTTAGTATTGTTAACTATAAATATATATCCATGCTGGACAAGGACTTCAAACTAATATACAGGGTGTCTCAAAAATATTGGTACAAACGTTTAGGGAAGGTAGGTAACATCTAAAAGAATGTGAATCGTATAGGAACCCATAACTGGAAACGTCACCGTAAGTTGGTACATGGCGCTGTTCATCAGTTCGCGAGAGGGAAAATTTCTGGTTTACTCATTCAAGAAGTAGTCGCCGCACAAAGAGCATGCATCAATATATGAACTGTGAGCTGGCAGGCATGCACCTAGTGTATGGATTAGAGGGCCCACACGGTGTGGCCCCCCATGAGGAACAACATTGCTTCGCAATAAATGTGTGGGCAAGTATGGTCGGTGACTGCTTAGTCGGCCCATACCTGTTACCATCCCGCATGAACTCTGCTAAATATCGGATCTTTCTTGAACAAGTTCTACCAGAGTTACTTGATGATGTTCCAGCAAACGTGAGACGCAACATTTGGTTTCAACATGACAGGGCGCCTGCCCATTATGGAAGGTGTGTTCGTGACCATTTGAACAGGCGTTTTGGTTGGTTGATATGTTGTTTAATGGCACAAGGGCTGCTAAGGCCATATTGTGCCTGATTCTATTCGGTAGTGCAATTACCAGTTAAAATCTGTAAAATAATTCCGTCTGCTTTAAGAAATAAAAGAACTCAGCTAGATTTGCATTGTCTCCAATCAGATGGGGTAATGTCAAAGGTTCTTGCAGATGTGAAAGCGATTTGAAAATTTTGTTTCGATAATTATTATAATGATTGCAATTTATTAGAATATGCCTCACAGTAAGTGTAGTCTGACAAAATGTACAAATAGGCGGATCTTCCCCTTGAGTAGACAGATATGGGTTAGATACATATGCCCAATAAGCACCCTAGCCAGGATCACCTCCTCTTGCCTATTTGATCGCATGTTGATGGCCACAACTTAGGTTCCTGTTTAAGTTGAAGCAGTTTATCGCTGCGCTGAGTCTGCCAGATTTGCAACCATTGCTCTTCACACAGGTTTTTTATGACTGATTTGTAGTCTGTATATGGCACTTGGTAGTTAGGAGATCTTGCAATGATTGGATGTTTAGCGGCTTGATCTGCATATTCATTTCCTTTGATGCCTACATGACCTGGTATCCAACAGAAACTGACTGATTGGTTTACAGCTTGTAACGCAATAATCTGTGATCTAATTTGCTTCAAGATGGGGTTTCAAGATTGGTTTCAACATGACAGGGCGCCTGCCCATTATGGAAGGTGTGTTCGTGACCATTTGAACAGGCGTTTTGGTTGGTTGATATGTTGTTTAATGGCACAAGGGCTGCTAAGGCCATATTGTGCCTGATTCTATTCGGTAGTGCAATTACCAGTTAAAATCTGTAAAATAATTCCGTCTGCTTTAAGAAATAAAAGAACTCAGCTAGATTTGCATTGTCTCCAATCAGATGGGGTAATGTCAAAGGTTCTTGCAGATGTGAAAGCGATTTGAAAATTTTGTTTCGATAATTATTATAATGATTGCAATTTATTAGAATATGCCTCACAGTAAGTGTAGTCTGACAAAATGTACAAATAGGCGTATCTTCCCCTTGAGTAGACAGATATGGGTTAGATACATATGCCCAATAAGCACCCTAGCCAGGATCACCTCCTCTTGCCTATTTGATCGCATGTTGATGGCCACAACTTAGGTTCCTGTTTAAGTTGAAGCAGTTTATCGCTGCGCTGAGTCTGCCAGATTTGCAACCATTGCTCTTCACACAGGTTTTTTATGACTGATTTGTAGTCTGTATATGGCACTTGGTAGTTAGGAGATCTTGCAATGATTGGATGTTTAGCGGCTTGATCTGCATATTCATTTCCTTTGATGCCTACATGACCTGGTATCCAACAGAAACTGACTGATTGGTTTACAGCTTGTAACGCAATAATCTGTGATCTAATTTGCTTCAAGATGGGGTGGATTGGTTTGGATGGATTTTTCAATGATTTTATTGTACTCAGAGAATCAGAGTAGATCATAATTCGCTTCCTGGACAGATCAATCACGTGACCCAGAGCTATTTTAATCGCCCACAGTTCAGCAGAATAGACGCTGCATTCCTTTGGAAGGGACACAGAAGTAGAAAAGATAGAAGAAACTGCCGCTGTGCCCACTGTCATACTTAATTTCGAGCCATCGGTATATATTTGAAGACACCGAGAATTTTCTGCTACATGTGTCTCAAGAAACATGGATGATATAATGCAACCCAATGCACAAGGCCTGTTTTCTAACCTCCCCAAGTGTGTAAATTATTTTGGGATTGTTACTCCCAACCTTGAATTTTGCTGCATTAAAAGACAGCTACCACTTTTCTGCCCATCTTTGAAGTTCATCTAAGTAATCTTAAAGAAATTGTGCTTGATGCTGTTCATTAACTATTCTGTTGATCTAAAAATATTTCTTGGCTAAGTGCCAAGAGTATGAAGAAGTTGGTTACTGCACATACACTATTTCTACTACCAAGGTAGTATGACAATGTATTAAAATACCCTGGTAGTATAAATAATGTATGTGTAGCAACCATGCATACACCAACTCTTGATATGATCAGCAAATTTTTAAATCATGTCCTCTTATCCCTTTGTCGACGTCATTTAAGAAAATCATAGGCAAGAGTAGTCCCAGTACTGATCCTTGGGAATCTTACTATTAGGTTAAACTAATAATTAATCACAACCATCTGGCTCCTGCCCTGCAGCTATCCTGCAAAGGATTTTCCCTTAGAGTCAAATGCTTTACTAAAATCTAAGTAAACAGTGATGAAATTATTTCCTATATCCAGCTCATGAGTTACTTGTCAAAATAGCTAACCAGATGGATTAAGCACAATTTTCCCATTACAAAACCATACTGTATTTCTTACAGAACTTCATTTCTATCTAAATGATCCAGTATTGCATTCTTGGTCACTGTCTCCATGATTTTGTGGCCATTGAAATTAGATTGACCAGTCAGTAGTTACCCACTTCACACTTAGCACCAATTTATCTATTAGTGACACACTGGTACGTCTCCAATCCAAGGGAATCTCTCCTGAGTCCAGTGATGCGCTCATAATGAACCGTAATAGTGCAATGCACTCTCTTGTCTCCTTTTTCAAAATTAATGGGTACATTAATTTTGAATTTTAATTAATTTTAATGGGTTTATGAGAGTCATCTACCGCTAGGTGGTAGATGACTCTCATCAACCGATGAAATACCACCACTTTGCTTATTGGAGGCTTCAAGTGGTGGAACCCATGTTTAGTCTCTAGAGCTAAGTTCCGGTCAACCCTTTACTATCTCTTCCATCATGCAGCATGATTGATGACTTTTGAGGTTATGATGAATTGGCGAGATCCAATATTCCTTACATTTCGAGGGTACAGCTCTAAAACGGTGTTCGCAGGCCGGCCACTAGTTAGTACACCGGACTGAACCTATTGGTAACTCTCTAGGAAGCTTCCAGATTAGCTAGTGTATAATCTTGCTACCTCTACTCTGCCAGATAGTGACTGGAGGGAGTCCGAGTAGTGTGTATGCGGGGAGCATTGTCGAGGCCATGTTATGTCAAGGATCTGGGTATATGCTTACCACGTGTATGCCATATCCAAAAATTTCATTACTTCATACAGCATGTCCCACCCACTTTTTCTTACTATTGAATACACCATGAATTGTCAAACTAATAGAGCAATCTTATCTGCGAAAAGATCTAAACCTCCCAAGCACTTCCTAATTCATTTCATAAATATACGTGGTCTCAATTCTAATCTCAACGATGTCCATTTCCACTTGCAGTCTGCCAAACCCCATGTACTTTTTCCTGACAGAATCTCAATTATCGGTTGATTCAACTACTGCTCATCTCAGATGCCCAAATTATTCGCTGTATGATTCCTTTCGCCTCAGAGGTGGTACTTGTGCATATGTCCGTTCTGATATTCCCTGTCAGAGAACTTGGCAATTTGGAATCTCCTCTCTTTGATCTTCTCTGGCTTAAAATCCCTCTACCTCATTGTGTCAAATTCATCTGTTGTTTCTACCGTTTTCCAAACTCCACTAATCACTTGGAGCTCTTTGACTTCCTCTCTTTGCAACTTGACTTACTCCAGTCCAACTTTCCTAACAGTGAGGTAATTTTCCTTGGTGATTTTAATGTTCACAACTGCAGCTGGCTTCTGTTTTCTAGTCACACCGACCCAGCAGGTCGAGATGCTGAGGCTTTTGCAATTACTAATGACCTAGCACAGATTGTTCATTTACCTACAAGAATACCGGACAAACCTAATCATACAGCCAATACGCTTGATCTTTTTCTCACAAACAACCCTTCTAAGCACACGGTCGAAGTGAGAGGTCCTTTAGGCACTTCAGATCACAACTTGGTGATTGTCTCTTCTCCAATGGAACCTTTATCTCATGGCTATTCCTAACCTCGTGTTGTTTGGCATTACAAGAATGCAAAATGGGATGACTTGCGAGACTTCTTTTCTTCTTTTCCGTTGTCGGATTACTGTTTCAAAACTTCTGATGTCAACGTTTGCTCAGATCGTGTCAGTGAAATTATTCTAGCAGGAATGGAATCCTTTATCCTACACCCCACTTTAAAATCTCGTCCTTTATCTAAACCTTGGGTTTCCAATAAATATGCTAAGGCTGTTCAAGAGAAGAATGTTGCATATCGTAATTGGCTTGTTTCTAATTCTTCAGTTTCATTTTCTGCCTACACCAAAGCTTGCAACAATTGTAAAGCAGTTATTAATCAGTCCAAACTAGAGTTTGAACAGGCTAAGAGTAGAAAACTTGCTTCTTGTCCTAATGGTAGCCGAGCATTCTGGTCTCTTGCGCAACTTTTGCCCATCTCTGCTCCCACCTTTCCAAACCAGATGGTTCTGTTGTCACTTCAGCCAAGGATAAAGCTGACCTGCTAGCATCCCATTTTTCTTCCAGCTCATGTATTAATGATCTTGGTAAAAGACCTCCCACCATTCCCAACACGCTCCATTCAATGCCTCCTGTGGTCTTCCGTCAAAAGGATATCAGAAGGATTTAGTATTATTAGTATTAGTATTAGTAACGGCCGCATGGTGCAAGAAAGCCTATGGCTTATGCTGCACCAGCCAAAAAAAAAATAAATAAAAAAAAAAAAAAAAAAAAATATAATAAAAAAAAATATAAATCCGAACAAAACAATGATAAAAACAAAAAAAAAAACAAAAAAAAAAAAAAACAAAAAAAAAAAAAAAAATAAATAAATAAATAACTAAATAATAATAATTAATAAAATAAAAAATAAATAAAAAGGAAATTAAACCTATCATCCTATGTGCTTCCCTTACCCGAAAGTACTATCCAGATGACCTTTGAATTTCCCCAAACTGTCGGCCTCTACCACCCATGAAGGCAACTTATTCCAGTAATTTATAACTCGCTGGCTAAAATAGAACTTCCTGCAATCCAATCTAAACATTTCCCCCCGTAACTTGAATTTATGTCCCCTAGTTCTAGCATCATTTGTAATCTTGAAAATTTTGTCCTCATTCATTTTACTGATGCCTCTCAGAGCCTTAAACACCTCAATCAAATCTCCTCTAAGGTTTCCACACTCTGCAACCCACATATTCGAAGTCTTTCTTCATAAGGACGCCCTTTTGCCGATCTCACCAGGCGAGTTACCCTTCTTTGCACCCTTTCAAGAAGCTCGATGTCTTTCTTCAGGTGCGGTCTCCATACTTGAACACAGTATTCCAAGTGTGGTCTAACATAAGCCTTATATAATGGAATTATCACGTCCCTATCTCTACTTGCAAAAGTTCGATAGATCATTGATAGGACACCATGGGCCTTCCTTGCAACCTGTTTACAATGCTCAGAGAATTTCATGTCTGACCGTATCGTAACACCCAAGTCCCTTTCCTCCAGTATTGGCTTTAGTTGAACTCCACCAAGTGAATAAGTTATTTTGGGATTACTGTTTCCCAGGTGTAATACCTTACACTTTGTTGGATTAAAGCACAGATGCCATTTTTCTGACCATTCCTGAAGTCTATCTAGGTCTCTCTGAAGAAGCTCAGCTTGACAGTGATCATTAACTACTCTACCAATTTTAACATCATCTGCAAATTTAGACATCACGCCCTCTATCCCTTCATCAATGTCGTTTATGAAAATTAAAAACAACAGTGGTCCTAATACTGATCCTTGGGGAACCCCACTTCTTACATCAACCCAATCTGAGGAATAGCCATTTATCACAACCCTCTGCCTCCTGCCCTGAAGCCATCCTTCTATCCATCTAAGGATTTTCCCAGTGATTCCAACCTGTTCCAGCTTATAAAGCAACCGCTCATGTGGGACTGAGTCAAAAGCTTTGCTGAAATCTAAATAAACAATGTCGAAATTATTCCCTAAATCCAGCTCGTGAGTGACCCTTTCGAAATAGCGAACCAGATTTGTTAAACATGATTTTCCCTTTACGAAACCATGCTGAGTATCCTTGAGAATTTCAATTCGATCCAAATGATCCTGAATTCCACCCTTGATCATTGCCTCCATGATTTTCCCTACTACTGAAGTCAGACTGACAGGTCGATAATTTCCAACTTCACTTTTAGAGCCACCCTTATGTATGGGAGATACATTTGCACTTTTCCAATCCAAGGGAATCTCCCCAGAGTCTAATGATGCTCGCATAATTAGCCTCAATGGTTCAATGCACTCGCTTGCCGCCTCTCTTAAGATTATAGGGTATATTCCATCAACTCCAGGAGCCTTACTGGTCTGTAGGCTCGAAAGTTTTTTCATTAAATAATCTTGCGAAATTTCAATATCATTAATTACATATTTTTTAACTTCGCTCCCACAATTTCCCTTTGCCACAAAAGGCTTTTCATTTGTAAATATCGATGCAAAATAACTGTTGAGTTCATCTGCAACGGCAGCTGGTGTATTTATTACTATCCCCTTTCCCTTACATAAAGGTCCGATCTGGTTTGTCCTGCTCTTCTTGGCATTTATATATGTGAAGAATTCTTTATCCCCCCTCTTTTCTCTGTTTGCTAGTGATTTCTCATAAACTGCCTTTGCCTGTCGAACCTTTTCTGTGGCTCTATTACACATCACCTTGTTGATGTGTAATAGAGCTACATCACCATTTTGATGAATCTTGATGCAAAGAAAGCTCCAGGTCCTGATGGTATTTCTCCACTTGTTCTCAAAACATGTGCTCCTGAACTTACTCCTATTCTTTGCTGCCTTTTTTCACTTTCTTATTCCAAAGGTGTTTTTCCTTCTGCTTGGAAATTTGCTCATATCCAGCCAGTTCCTAAAAAGGGTGACAAATCCCTCCCATCCAATTATTGTCCCATTGCAATTACTTCTACTGTTTCTAATGTAATGGAGAAATCAATTAACTGCCAACTCTTAAACTACCTAGAAACCTTCCGTCTTATCAACGATCGCCAGTATGGATTCCGTCAGTGTCGATCCACTGGTGATATTCTGGCTTATGTTACCCATTTATGGACTAATTCAATGGAAAGGTTCGGTGAAACACAAGTAGTTGCTCTTGACATCTCAAAGGCTTTTGATCTTGTTTGGCATAAAGGTCTTCTAAACAAGCTTCCATCTTATGGTTTGCCAACTGTTTTTAGTAATTGGTTATCCAGTTTTCTCTCTGATCGCTCACTGAGGGTGATGGTAGATGGCTCTCTGTCTTCTAACTTCTCCACTAATGCCGGTGTCCCCCAAGGCTCAGTTCTTTCCCCCACTCTTTTCCTATTGTATACTAATGACCTTCTTCCATTGGCTGGAAATCCTATCCATAGTTTTGCCGATGATAGCACATTGCATTCCACTTTCCATTTTGAGAAACCTTGTCCTGCTCAATCAACTTCAACTTCTCGAAAATCTGCTACCAATTCCTTAAATGGCGATCTTCAGGTAATTCTCGAGTGGGGCAAAGACAACTTAGTTATTTCAACCCTTCTAAAACTGAGTCTTGTCTTATATCTCGCAAAAAGGATTCTTTTGCTCCTATGCTTATGTTTAGTGACACTCCGATTTCTAGGCAAAATGATATATCTCTTTTGGGGATTACCCTGACTTCTAATCTCTCTTGGCCCAAGCACATTACAAATATTGCTTCCTCAGCATCTAAAAAACTTTGTGTTTTCTCTTTCGCTCTCGGCATTACTTTTCTTCCAAACAGCTGCTCACTCTGTATAAATCACAAATCTGCCCTGCCATGGAATATTTTTCCCACATTTGGGGTGGTGCCCCCAAAACCTATCTCAGGCTTCTTGATTCCATTTAGAAGAGGGCAGTTAAGTTAATTAATGATTCATCTCTAACAGAGTCTCTCCACTCGCTTTCTCATAGACATACTGTTTCTGCTGCATGCCTCTTCTACAGATACTTCCATGGGCACTGTTCTTCTGAATTGGCTTCTATAATTCCCGCTCTCTCTTTCAAAACAGTCCGAACACGTGCCGCCACCAGCCAACATCCATTTACTGTCCAACTTCAAACCCACAGAACCAACTTTTCATCTTCCTCATTTATTCATTCAACTGCTGTTTTCTGGAACAACCTTCCTTCATACGTATTTCCTGAAAATTACAATCCCAACAAGTTCAAGTCCAATGTCAACAAATATCTTCTTTCGTCTTCTCAACCTGCAACCCAAGCACGGTACTAAGATTGTAATTTTCTATATTATTTTTTATTTTCTGTTGGTCATGTGTTGTGGTTTTGCTTTTGCTTCTATCAGTGATATTTCAGACAATTTGGACTTGGTGCTTTTGTTTCGGCACAAAATTTCATTGAATTGGTATATCCTAAATTTCTATTAATTGGTACTGTATATTTTGGCCTTTTCTAAATTATTTTGAAGTGTCCCTTCTACAATACTCTTTTCTTCATTCTCTTCTCCCCCCCTTTATTTTATTGTCTGTTTTAATTTATTATTCGCTCTACTGGCAATACATTCATTTATTTATTTATATTACATACACATATATATATAAAAAATGCATCTGCATTCACACATGAGAAATTCTTTAAGGGAGTGCCAAGAGTTTATCAAATTCTAACAGGGAGCTAAAGGATTTTGTAATAACTGAGAGTAAAGTAAAAAAATTGCTGAGGTTAAATGAAAGAAAGGCACCTGGGATGGAGGGGATCTATCTAATTTATTAAGGGATGCAGCAAAGGAGGTAGGCGAACAGTCAGCTATAATCATGAGAGCATCCTTGGATTCAGGGGAAGACCCCATGAACTGAAGAGTGCAAATGTATCACCAATTCAAAAAAAATTGGGATTTAAAGGTGACATGAGTAATTACACACCAGTTAACTTAACTTCTGTGCCAGGGAAAATAATGGAGTTACTGGCTAAAGAAGTAATGAAGGGCCATCTAGACAGGAATGCAGTTGTAGGCCAGTCATAGCATTGGTTTGTTATGGGGCGATCTTGTCTGACCAATTTCACTGGATACTATAATGCAGTAACAAAGGAACTCAACACAAAAAAATAATTTTGATATCATATACTTGGATTTCAGGAAAGCGTTTGATACAACATAACAGACTGCTGTACAAACTGGAGCAATGTAGCATTATGGGCAAGTTACAGCTATGGATAATGGAATGGTTGAGTGGGACAAGACAGCAAGTTGTTATTAATGGACACTGCTCATTGCAGAGTCCCCCAAGGGTGTGGTGCTAGGCCATTGTTGTTTTCTGTATTTATTAATAATATTAATGAAGGTATATCAGGCTGAATGTCTAAGGTTTCAGATGATATGAAGGTTGGCAGGATGGTTAATGACAGTAATGACGGTATGGTACTGTGATAAGGTCTAGTAATATTTGACAGTTGGGCTGAGATATGGCAATTGAGGTTTAACATTAACATTGAAATGGTGGAACCCATGTGTAGCCTACAAAGTTAAGCTCTGGCAATCCCCCGTCTCTTCCATCACGCAGTATGACTGATGTCTTTTAAGGTTATGATGGACATAACGGCGAGATCCAATCTTTCTTACATTTTGAGAATACACCTCTAAAATGGTGTTTACAGGCCAGGAACTAGATAGTCCACTGGATCGAACCTATTGGTAACACTCTAGGAGGTTTCCATATCAGGAAACCTCCTAGAGTGTTATCAAGAAGTTGGATATATTCTTGTGGTGCCTACACCATATTCAAAAACTCCATTACTTCATACAACATGTCCTCACTACATTTTCTTACTACTGAATACATCATGAATACTCAAACTAATAGAACAAATTTATCTATGAAAAGATATAAACCTCCCAAACACTTCATTATTCATTTCACAAACATACATGGTCTCAGTTCCAATCTGAATGATGTCCATTTCCATTTACAGACTGCCAAACCCCACTTACTTTTTCTGACAGAACTCCAATTACCGGTTGACTCAACCAATGTTCATCTTAGTTGTCCGAATTATTTGCTTTACTATTCCTTTTGCTTCACATATGGTACTTGCACACATGTTTGCTCTGATATAATGTGTCAGTTGTTGTTTGTTGTTGTTTGGGGTTTAATGGTGCAAGAGCAACTTCGGCTATATTGCGCCTGTTCAAGTTTTGTTATTTCCTGTTATATTGTTACTGATTTAACATATTAGATACGATTAGTTAAGTTTATTAAGCTGAGGTATGAAAAGAGTTCACTGACGTTTGATTTTTCTCCCATAATGAGTTCAAGGCTTAATGGCTCATTTGAATGCGATCTGAAAGCTGCTTGGCGGGCAATTTGGTATCGTGGACATTCTATGATGATGTGCTTCACTGTTAGTGTGGTCAGACACTGAGGGCATTGTGGAGGATCATCTTTCATTAGGAGGTAAGAGTGTGTTAAATATGTGTGTCTGATGCGAAGCCGGGCGAGGATAACCTCTTCATGTCTGTTTGACCGAAAACTTGATTTCCAGGATTTCTGCTGTTGTTTGATTTGGTATAATTTATTGTTTGTTTGAGATTTCCAGGTCTGCGTCCATATATTTTCAGAGGCTTTTCGACTGATGTTTTTAAAGTCATTGAGCGGTATTTTATGCAAGTGAGAATTTTTGTTAGACGGATGTTTTGCAGCATCATCCGCACGTTCATTGCCGAGTATTCCAGAATGTCCAGGAATCCAAGTGAATCTGACTCTTTGTTTGTTTTCCCTAAGGTGTGATAAGGAGGAAAGAATTTTTCTTACATACGGATGAGATGGATGATCTTCTGTCTGTAAAGCATACATTGCACTTATTGAGTCTGTGAAAATGATACTTTTTACGAGAGAAGTTTTGGCAATGTGATCTAGGGCGAGACTTATTGCAAACAATTCAGCACTAAAGATACTGCACTCTATTGGAAGAAACTGTGAGATTATGTTGTTTGGCAATACAACAGCAGCACCAACGTGTGTGGCTGTCTTGGATCCATCAGTATACAGATGGGAATAGTCAGAGAATTGCATTACATAAGAGGAATGGAGCTGTTTTATACGTTGACTTGGGATATTGCTCTGTTTCCATTTTATGAGGAACATGTCACAGTCAACTGAACTGATTTTCCACGGTGGAAGGGCTGTGGGGGTATCTTGGTAGATTTTATCCATACTTAAGTTCAATTGTGAGAGTATTTCTTTTAGTCGGATACCTGCAGGTTTGCATATATTAGGTTTGTTCGTGTATAAATTTTCCCATTTCGGTTTATACAGATATTGCCATGTTGGATGTCCAGGAAGGCTTTGAACTTTTGCAGCATAGTTCATAAGAAGAACTTGTCTACGAAGACTGAGTGGGAGTTCATGGATCTCTGTGTATAGACTATACACAGGTGAGGTATGGAAGGCTCCTGAAACAACACGTAATGCATTGTGATGAATTGGATCTAACCAGTTTAACACACTTTTCCTAGCTGAGGAGTAAATGGGAGAACCATAATCTAATTTAGATCTTATCATTGCATGATAAACATGCAAAAGTGAATAACGATCAGCTCCCCATGTCATGGCTGATACAGCTCGTAGAATGTTTAATTTCTTTAGGCACATTGTACGTAGATATTTTGTGTGTTCTAGGAAATTTAATTTTTGATCCATGATTAGTCCTAGTAGCCAGATACTCTGTTTGAGTGGAATTTGTTGCTTGCTTATCCTTAGTTCTGGACCAGGATGCATCTTTCGTTTTCTGCAAAAGTGTATTGCCGCTGTCTTTTGTACTGAGATTCGATATCCATTATAGATGGACCAGGACTCTATTTTGTTAATAGCACATTGGAGCTGCCTCTCGATTGTCCGCATATTCTGTGAGTGACATGATATTGTGAGGTCGTCGGCATATAGGTAGGTTTCAATTGTTGCTGGAATAACTTCTGTTACAGGGTTTATTTTGATAGCGAAAAGGGTTGCACTGAGGACTGAGCCTTGGGGGACCCCCTGTTCTTGATTGTATATTAGAGACAGAATATGATGGTAGCGGACTTGAAAAGTTCTTTTAGTCATGAAATTCTGAAGGAACTTCGGTAGATGGCCTCGAAGACCTAATTTGTGCAATTCATGAAGGATACCATATCTCCACGTAGTATCGAACGCCTTTTCAATATCAAGGCATATCATTACAAGGTGTTCGTTTCGGAGAAAGGCATTGCGAATATTTGATTCAGCTTTTGTCATTATGTCTATTGTTGATCTATTTTTCCGAAAACCATATTGACTAGGACTAAGGAGGTTATGGAAGTCAAGAAACCATGTTAACCGATCATTCACCATTTTTTCTAAAATTTTACCTAGACAGCTAGTGAGCGCAATGGGACGATAATTATATGGATTTGAATGGTCCTTCCCAGGTTTTGGAAAGGCCAGTACAAACGAATGTCGCCAAGAGTCTGGATATGTATCCTCAAGGTATATCCTATTATATAGCAGTAACAACATGCATAAAGAATTTTTAGGGAGGTGTTTAATCATTTGATAGTGGATTCCATCCGGAACTGCTGCACTTTCTTTAGATTTGGCTAGGGCTTTATGCAATTCATTTATAGTGAAGGATTGATTGTATGAAATCTCATGAGCTGCATGGAAATTAATTTTGTATTTTTCGATTTGAGCTTTGTATGTTTGAAAGATTGGTCTGTATGACGTTGTTGCTGACAATTCCTCAAATGTTTCTCCTAGTAGATTTGCAATTTTTTCTGGTTCAGTTATGTCATGACCTTTCCAGCTTATGATCGGTTTAGGGACGGTTGTATATTTGCCTGAAATTTGTCGAATTTTATTCCATATTATTCTGCTGTCCGTATTTCTATTAATTTTGCTTGCAAAAGATATCCAGGATTCTTTCTGAGATTTCCGGCGAATATAGCGTGCTTTTGCTCTGGCTTTCTTATATTTTATGAGATTAGTGGTGGTGGGATACTTTCTGAATTGATTCCAAGCCTTATTTTTTTCTTTCTTTGCTTCCAAGCATTCTTCATTCCACCACTGCTTGTAATGTTTATGAGACTGGTGAGCTGTTTTTGGTATTGCAATGTTTGCTGCAGAAATTATTTGATTTGTGATATGAGTAACAGCATTATTGATATCAGTATGTCTTATGATTTTCTCATCTAAAGAAGCAGCATATTGGTATTTTTCCCAGTTGGCTTTGCAAAATTTCCATTTTATACCTCTTATAGGTTGCTGTACATCATTTGCTAGTAGGTGACAAACAACTGGGTAATGATCACTGCTATAGGGATCATCGGAAACAGACCAGTCAAGGAGAGGAAAGAGAGCTGGGGAACAGATGGTGAGATCAATTGCAGAGGTAGTCCCTGTTGGTAAGTGGACATGGGTGTGAGTACCTGTGTTTAAGAGTGTTAGGTTCCTATTATTTATAAGTTTTTCAATCATCTGTCCTCTCTTGTCTGTACGAAGTGATCCCCAGATGATATGATGCCTGTTAAGGTCCCCCATCAAACAAAAAGGAGATGGTAATTGTTCAATTAAATCCTCAGTGTATACGCACGATTAGGTGGAAGGTAGAGAGAAATCATAGTCAAGGTAATTCCAGTCACGATGCGTACCGCGACTGCTTCAAGGGGCGTTTGTAGCTGAATATGCTTGGATGGAACATTAGAGTCAACAAGAATGGCGACTCCTCCATGATTTGTATTGGTTTTTCGATCTTGCCTATATAGATTGTAGTTCTTGATTGAAATACTTATGTGCGGAGTTAGCTTTGTTTCTTGCAAACAGATACATGCAGGAGCATATACGGAAATTAGATCTTTGATATTGCTTAGATTACTTCGAATGCCACGACAATTCCATTGTAGAAGTGTACGCATTATTTGGGTTTAGTATTTGATTCAGATGACTTACGATGAGCTGCTTGTTTTAATTGATCTGTTTTGATTTTTTCTTTTCTGGGGAAGCTTGGTCGGCCACCACTGTCCATGTCATCATTTGCATAAAGTTCCAGAACTGGTTCATCTTCTTTCTCCTTTTCATCAATATCCATAGTGTCAGTATTTTTTTGTGTTTATTCAACAGGTTTGGTGGAATTTGTACTGCTTGTTGGTGTTGGATCTTCAGCATCTGGTGAGATTACAATGGGTGTATTAATTGCCTGGTCAAGTTTATGTTTTGTTTGTAAAAGAAGATTACGTGCCCAATCTGCTATTGAGATGTTAGGTAGGACTGTGATGTCAGTCTGTATTGCAATTACCTTTGTTTTCTGCACTGTAGTTGCTGCTGTTGCTGCATATGTTCTCACTGCTGGAAATGGTGGTATCTGCTTTTTGGCTTCTTGATATGTTATCTTATGTTCAGTTTTATATTTTTGAACTTCCTTTTCTCTTTTCCACATATTACAGTCTCTGGAATAGGCAGGGTGGTCTCCTTTGCAGTTTGGGCAGCGAGGAGACTGTGTATTGCATTCTTTACAGGTATGTTCTTTTGAGCCACAAGTGGCACAAATAGCTTGTCCTCTGCATACTGTTTGGAAATGGCCATATTTTTGACACTTGAAGCATCTTATTGGATTGGGGATGTATGGTTTTACCTGGCAATTCAGGTACCCGGCTTTGACTGATGATGGTAGAGTTGGAGTGCTGAAAGTAAGTATGATGGTGCGGGTTGGAATGAGGTTTCAATCCTTTTTAATAAGGATTCTTTTGGCATGTATGACATTCTGGTTTTGTAGCTCTTGTACGATTTCTTCTTCAGAGCTGTTTAGGAGATCCCATTCCACGATAACCGCTTTAGATGAATTTAAAGTGGCGTGTGGAGTGACTTTGATGGGAATCCCTCCAAAAGTTTTGGTTTCAAGAAGAAGCTCAGAATGTTGATGATTTGTCGATTCTATCAGAAGGTCGCCTGATTTCAAGCGGCGAACCATTTTCGGAGGACCAGCTATATGTTCTAGACACCTTTGTATAACAAAGGGAGAAAGTTTACTAACTGGTTGATCTGATAGGGAATGAACAATTAGAAAGAGTGGCGAGATGGTTTGGGTCACATCTTTCTTTTGTCTTTTGGCAGTAGATGGATTAGGATCATCTTGCTGCCAATTATGATCAGTTTGATCCATAATTCCAGGAGAAGTCTGGTTTGTCAAGTCCATTGTTGCTCCTTTTAGCCCTGAAAGGATTATTTTTCCTTTCAGGTTTCCGGCCCCACCACGGGGAGGCAGGAGCAGTGCCACCTAGTGACCAAGCGGCTGGCGGATTAGTTTGTTAGTAAGAAAATGGATAAATATCCTAAAAAAGAAAGGTGATTTTCCTTCCCGGGTTCTACTTAAAATCTGCGAAGTGAAGAACCACTTACAATGAAAAGAAAAGAAAAGAAAAGAAAAGGCTAGAAAAGAAATAGAACAAAATCACTTGGAAGGATCACTTTAGAATTCGCTTAAGAAAAATCGCTTGGTCCCTATCGCTTGGCACTTGGGGCCATAATGTGTCAGAGACATAGTAATTTGGAATTTCCTCTGGCTTAAAATTTTTCTAACCATTCTGTCAAATTCATCAATTGATTCTATCATTCTCCCAACTCCACTAATCACTTGGAATTCTTTGGGTTCCCCTCTTTGAAACCTGGCTTTCTCTAATCCAACTTTCCTAATAGTGAGGTAATTTTCCTTGGTGATTTTAATGAACACAACTCCAGCTGGCTTCTGTTTTCTAGTCACATGGACCCAGCTGGTTGAGATGCTGAGGCTTTTGCAATCAATAATGACTTTTAACAGATTGTTCATTTACTTACCAAAATACCAACCAATCCTAACCATACAGCAAACACGCTTGATCTTTTTCTTACAAACAACCCTTCTAAGTACACGGTCGAAGTGAGTGGTCCTCTAGGCACCTCAGATCACAATTTGGTGATTGTCTCTTTTCCAATGGAGCCTTTATCTCATGGCTATTCCCAACCTCATGTTGTTTGGCATTACAAGAATGCAAAGTGGTATGATATGCGAGATGTCTTCTTTTCCTTAGTTGGATTACTGCTTCAAATCTTCTGATATCAGATTGTATCAGTGAAATTATCCTTGTAGGGATGAAATTCTTCATTCCACAATTTATCTTAAAAATCTTGTCCTTTATCTAAACCTTGGTCTTTCAAAAATATGTTCAGGCTGTTCAAGTTAAGAATACTGAATATTGCAACTGGCTTGCATCCAATCTTCAGGTTCATTTTCTTCCTACAACAAAGCTTGTAACAATCGTAAAGCAGCTATTAATCAGTCCAAACTAGATTTTGAACAAGCTAAGAGTAGAAAACTTGCTTCTTGTCCAAATGGTAGTTGAGCATTCTGGTCTCTGGCCAAACCTATTGGCCACAACTTCTGCTTTATCTATTCCCACCTATATCAAAACTGGATAGTTCTATTGCCACGTCAGCTAAAGATAAAGCTGACCTGCTAGCTTCCTATTTTTTTTTTTCTTACTCACGTACTGATGATCTTGGTAAACCACCTCTGCCATTCCCAGTACACTCCATTTAATGCCTCTCGTGGTCT